>NW_024643406.1:0-438 GCF_008729295.1 Plectropomus leopardus
TTCTGTTGCCCTTCTCTGGTCACCTTCACCAGAGAAGAACTTCTAAATATTAGACAGTCCACTACTGGTACTTACTCTCCAGATTTCATAGACCCAGAGAGTTATTCTGAGATTTTGGTCAGAGGTGCGGCGGCTCTCTATGGAATCTGCCGAAGACGCAGACGGGGGAAACGCGCAGGAGCTCGTCAGGTTGAGACAGCGAGGACTTCGTGCGCCGCTCCCGTCTATACATCTGGCGGACGTCCGCTCCTTGGCAAATAAAATGGATGAGTTGCTGCTTCTCAGCGCCAGAAACGGGGACATTAGCAGATCCGCCGCCCTGTGTTTCACTGAAACCTGGCTCAGTGAACACATCCCAAACAGCGCACTACGGCTGCCGGGCTTCCAGCTGTTCCGAGCGGACCGCATCCCAGAGCTGTCGGGGAAAACAAGGGGAGG
>NW_024643407.1:0-382 GCF_008729295.1 Plectropomus leopardus
TCAACAGGCTATACTATAAACAGCCTGAACATGCTGTTCAATGACTCTTTTAGTATTTGCAGAGATCACTTTTTTGAACATTTTTCCCTGAGCTTTAGTATGGCATTTTTCTCCATACGAAACTTTGGCTTTAAATGTTCAAAATATTGACTTTTTAGTTGATTTTTTTCAACAGACTACAGTATAAACAGCATCAACATGCTGTTCAATGACTTTTTTTAGTATTTGGAGAGATCGCTTTTTTGAACATTTTTCCCTGAGCTATAGTATGGCGTCTTTCTCCATACGAAACTTTGGCCCGAAACACTCAAAATATTGACTTTTTAGACCTTTTTTTCAACAAATTACACTATAAAATGCCCAAACATGCTGTTCCTTGACG
>NW_024643408.1:0-825 GCF_008729295.1 Plectropomus leopardus
GTGGTCAGGGACAGGCAGTGGATCCGAAGCCGGGAAAACAGTCCGAAAGAACAACGGTACCGTCGAGGAGCAGGCAGGAGGATCGTCGTGGTCGAGCGTTGAGGTATTTGCCAGTGGAGCCGTCAGATTTCCGGAACGCCGGAGCGAAGCACGTGGTCAGGGACAGAAGGCAGGTAGGTACACGGGGAGGCAGGCACAGAGAGCTGGTCGGGAACAGGCTGGGTCGGCAACGGTAAATCTGGCAGGAAAACGCTGGAGAGTCATGCATAGTGCAGAGGAACAATCTGGCAGTGAGTGAATGTGTGGGAGTGTCTTAAATACCGGACTGATTGGAGATGAGCTGCAGCTGAGGGAGAGCAGGCTGCAGCAGTGGGCGTGGCTGGCAGGTAGAGCGGGTCAGAGTGAGGTGAGTGGAAAAACACTGGCAGTGGGGAGGAGGAGAATGCAGGAACCATGACAATATGTTTCTTTGTTGTCTGTAAGGCACACCACAAAAGTTCTGCATTGCTTTTGTAACCCAGGTTAAAAATGTGTATTAAAAATATTTCATTGTGTATTAAAAACTGAGACAAATGGGTTAAAATCAGTAAATTAGTTCACTATATATATATGAAACCAGGATGTTTGAATTAAAAACAGTGAAATTCATAGTGGAAAAATCAATTCATTAAATATAATGTTTTGTTAATGATTAAAATACCGATGTTCATTTAAAAGGAAGAACAGAACTGTAATAAAAAAAAAGTTATGTGGAGTTTTAGTTTGGAAGAGCTGATCAGAAGACGGACTTTTCATCAAATCGGAAGATAAGCTCCCACCCTCTGA
>NW_024643409.1:0-246 GCF_008729295.1 Plectropomus leopardus
GGGGGAGGGTGAAGTGGTGGAGTCAAATCTGTTGAAAAACAAATTTAGCTTGTTGGCCCAGTTCTGGTCTCCAGATTCTGAGCCCCTTCCACTGTCCTTGGAGTGGCCAGAAATGGTTTTCAGGCCCCTCCAGACCTCTCTGGTGTTGCCCCCCTCGAGGCGCTCCTCCAGCTTCCTCCTGTAGCTATCCTTGCCCCTTCGTATCTCCCTCTTCAGCTCCCTCTGCACCCTCCTCAGCTCTTCGCT
>NW_024643410.1:0-241 GCF_008729295.1 Plectropomus leopardus
GTCTTTCATTCAAGCTGCCTCTCTTCCCCACAGTGACTGAGAAACAGGGTTCTATGCAGGAAGAGTGTGAAAAGGGTTTAATATGATGGACAAGGTGGTGTTTGGTCAATACATCATATACAGTGGTGATTATGAGCAGATTTTCACTTTGCATGTCTCTTAGTGAAAAGGGCCTGTTTCCAGCATCCCCGCGCGAATAAGCGCCAAAAGCGGATTTTTAACAGCGTCTTTCATTCAAGCT
>NW_024643411.1:0-417 GCF_008729295.1 Plectropomus leopardus
ACGTTGGGTCGGTGGTTTCTGAGGAGTTCTGGAGGTGGTTTTCTCTCGGACTGTTTTCCCGGCTTCGGATCCACTGCCTGTCCCCGACCACGATTCAGCGCAATCCCCGGCGACGCTCACACACATTTGTTGTCGGCTCGTCGAGCTACGGGGTTTCCAGCTCTCCAGCCACGGTAGATTCAAGCTTCGTGTCTTCTCCTCGTGGGATTCCCAGGGACTGTGTTTGGGCTCACGGCCCGAAGAACGAACTGAATAACTGTGAGTTGCTTTTCGTGAGTGTTGGTATTAATAAAAGTCATTACCAACAATCCCTGAGCTTTGGTGTACTGCATCTGGGTTCTACACACACCCGTTTCATGGTGAGCCCACAGGAAGGAGGTCCCATGTCGCCTCTTCAGGCTGTGCCCGGCCGGGCCC
>NW_024643412.1:0-325 GCF_008729295.1 Plectropomus leopardus
TAAGCTATCTACGGAAGCCCTAAGCGGACGTGTTTTTTTTTTTTTTTTACAAGCCGTTTTCTCGATGTAACGAGATATTATCTCGTTATAACAAGATATTATCTCGTTATCTCGAGAAAACGAACTTTGTTTTCCCGAGATATTAAGTCGTTATCTCGAGAAAATGAACTTTGTTTTTTGGTTTGTTTTTTTAAACTTTATTGAATGAACGTCAGAAGAAGAAGTGGGGTGGATGATGTGACAGCAGGTGCCGTGCCAGCGCGGACAAATGCATGTAAGTTCTCGCCCCTGCACGTACCAAAAAGCACCGGAGCAACAGTATAAT
>NW_024643413.1:0-205 GCF_008729295.1 Plectropomus leopardus
GGCTGATCCGGATGGAGACGATGGAAGTCCGTAACGAGCTGGCCGTCCAGGATCTGCCGGGCCGGGACCCAGGGCCGCTCCTCCGGACCGTAACCTTCCCAATCCACGAGGTACTGGAGACCCCTGCCGCGGCGCCTGGAACACAGGAGACGACTCAGCGTGTAAGCAGGAGCGCCCTCAATGAGACGAGGAGGCGGGGGAGGTT
>NW_024643414.1:0-268 GCF_008729295.1 Plectropomus leopardus
TCTGGCCCGGCACCAGGTCTGACGGCAGCGCCGAATGTAGGCCTCCAGCGAAGGGTAGGCCGTCTCCTTCTCCTGAGCAGGAAACAGCGGAGGCTGGAAACCATATGCGCACTGGAACGGGGATAATCCAGTGGCGGAACAGATGAGGGTGTTATGAGCAAACTCCACCCATAATAGCTGAGATGACCAGGACGCTTGCTGGTTGGCGGCCATACATCGCAGCGCCGTCTCCATCTCCTGATTCAGGCGTTCGGTCTGGCCGTTGGAC
>NW_024643415.1:0-488 GCF_008729295.1 Plectropomus leopardus
AAGAGAAAGACCAGGAAGGAGAGCTACGCTATCTACGTGTACAAGGTACTGAAGCAGGTCCACCCCGACACCGGTATCTCCTCTAAGGCCATGGGCATCATGAACTCATTTGTGGGCGATATCTTCGAGCGTATCGCCGGTGAGGCCTCCCGTCTGGCTCACTACAACAAGCGCTCCACCATCACTTCCAGGGAGATCCAGACTGCCGTCCGCCTGCTGCTGCCCGGTGAGCTGGCCAAGCACGCCGTGTCTGAGGGGACCAAGGCCGTCACCAAGTACACCAGCTCCAAGTAAACCTGCTCTCACAGCAACAACACAAAGGCTCTTTTAAGAGCCACCCACTGCATCTGAAGATATTTTCCTTGCAATTCTGTTTGCGCGGCAACGAAAATCATTCTTATGTATGATTTGCTGTTGTTTGAAACTACAACTACAACAAAATAACGCAAAATGTTGTCATTACATATACTCCCATGTTTGTGTCCCAT
>NW_024643416.1:0-2856 GCF_008729295.1 Plectropomus leopardus
TATTATTTTGATAGTTCATTCATCCATCATTCAGTGGTGCATCAAAATTCAATGCAGGAAATAAAGTGTTTAAGACCCAAGAACCCCAGTTGTTACTTGAGTATTTCAATCCCATGCTACTCTTCACTTCTACTCCAATTTAAGAGGAACTTATTGTACTTTCTTATTCCACAAAGCTATTATATAGTCAATTTAGTCATTTTTCATGCAAAAGCATTTAATGGTTCGAGCTTCTCATATATAAGGACTTGCTGTTTTCCTTTTATTTATTTAACGTTTTTGGAATTTTTCCAATGCAACTTGCAAAAGAGTATTTATGTTATGTTTTTGTAATAGTCTAAAAGAATAATTCCCCCAACACTTGACACAGTGCATGCTCTTTTGAGACATTTGAAAAGGCAGTTTTCCTTCTAGCACATATATAAATCATAGACGGTATGTTAATGTGCATTACATTAAAATGCATTGAGCAAAAATTAACATGCACAGAAAAATAATAAACTACAACACACAGGAAAGTGCAGCAGCAGCTGGTGGCGCTGATTCTCCTGTTAAGCACCATTAATCCACTACAGAAGAAGAAGGTGACGTAAGCACGCAACGTGATGGCGCAATTACGCGAGCGTCAGTCAAACTTCAACTCCTGTCATGTGTTGATAAACTTGCTAATGTTTAACTTCTGGAAAAGCAAATCTGCAGATGTCGAAATCGCTTCTTCCACGAGGCAAACACAGAACAAACCTCACAGAGTTATTAGTTTAATAATCTCTATTTGTTTCTCACCTGGATGTAAAGTTTTTGGTGCAGGATGGCCGCGCTGCGTGCAGCAAAACAAGCTCTGAGGAGAGAAATAAAGCGACGGGTTGCAGCTCTGAGCGACGAGGAGAAGCAGCGACAGTCTCTCGCGCTCTCCCAGCAACTGTTCAGACACCCAAAGTATGAGTCCTGTCAGAGGATCGCGGTGTTTCTCAGCATGCACGACGAGGTGCGCACCGAGGAGATCATCAAAGACGCGTTTACGCGAGGAAAAAGCTGCTTCATCCCCAGATATGAGACGAGCAGGGGCAACCACATGGACATGCTGCAGCTGCACAGTCTGCAGGACATGCAGACGCTGCCTCTGACGGCCTGGAACATCAGACAGCCTGCAGAGGAGGACACCAGCAGGGAGGAAGCGCTGTCAGCTGGAGGCCTGGACCTGATCCTGATGCCCGGGCTGGGGTTTGACCGGCAGGGGAACCGGCTGGGACGAGGAAAGGGTTTTTATGACACCTACTTGGAGCGATGCATGAGACACCCCAAAGGAAAGCCCTACACCATCGCTCTGGCCTTCAAGGAGCAGCTGTGTGAGGAGATCCCGGTCGACGACAACGACGTGCTCATAGATGAAGTCCTGTTTGAAGGAGCTGAGTAAATAATCCTTCAGCTGTGGTGCTCCGTGAACTCCAAACTGGCTATAAAGTCAGCCAATATTTTAATCTGTCCATAATTTACATTTAACATCAATAAAATATTTTTCAAGGCAGATATTTTGGCTTGTTGTGGTGGGAACAGCACAGATGGACAGTAATGATGGCCCTAATTAACTCCACCTGTGGTGATACTGCTGTTGTCACAGCATCCTCTGGCAGGTTAACCCTTCAAAACCTAAAGCGAATCGGATTCATTTCCATCAAAAACATGGGGGGTAAGGCAGGGTTAACAAGAAATGAAGCAAAATGTAGTAACAAATTAGTAAGAAGTTACAAGGAAAATACCTAAAAATTACCAAAAACAAACAAAAATGACCTAAAAAAAAAAATGCAATTTAAAAAAAAATCCCATATTCATATTTAATGTATAATTCTAATGTGCCGTCAAAAAAAATGAAGAATGAAAAGTGCATAAAATTCAAACAGTCCATAAGGGTTAAAAAAATAACATAAGAGGGGCCTTTTTTATATATATATATATATATTATATAAATGTATATAGAATTTGGCTTGTGAATACTTATTCTTATAATTTCATCTAATTTGTCTTCACCTCAAATTTACTGTCATAAGCAAGGAATCTCACACGTAGCCCTAAAACAAAGTATTTGTGCAAGATGTCACCAATACACATGTTTTAAACATCTCCCCATAACGACCAGAAAACATAGAGTGCAGTTTCTTGATAAGAGAGCAATTTCTATTTATTTCATCCATAAAAGTTCTTGAGCAAATGCTCTGGAGGGTAAAACTTGTGTAGCTATAATTCTAAAGGAAGTTTTTAAAATCTAATTAGTAGCCTAATAAAGTATTTATTTATTTAATAACCAACATTTTATCAATCCAATGAATATTCTTCGCAAAATTATTGCACTCCGTACTGACACAAGACTTATATATATAGATATTTAAATCAACTCAACCTTCAACTTCAAAGATATAACAGGATCAAGGATAAATGTAATTTTGTTTTTTTTAAACTTTGTTTAATTTTTTTTTGTTTAGTTAATTAGTTATGTTTAGTTAAACATAACAATAGTTCCCATTCTTGCTCCCGTCTCCTTCCTTCCTGGTAAAGAAAAACCGTTGTCATAGCGACACTTCCGTCAACAGAATCTTGTTGCTAAGTGACACTCGTCGCTAATTTCAGATTTCGAGAGGTTTTAGTGTTTACTCGGCCAATTTTAGTCACGTTTCTTGTTAATCTCGGTGCTAAAATGACCACCGCGGAAAATAAAACAGGAAGATGCATGATGAACAACTGGACAGAAGAGGTGAGTGAAGTTAGTGAACCGTGAATTTAGCCTCCCTGATGTTAGCTAACTATATTCATTTAAAAGCAATACGATGTTATGTTGTGCTCTGTGACCACAGAACAATAGTA
>NW_024643417.1:0-505 GCF_008729295.1 Plectropomus leopardus
TAAGGATAGTGTGGTTAATATAGGAATAAAAATAGGTTACTTAACATACATGCAAAACACAATTGGTCTAACTCAAAAGCTAAGCATGTACTCTGAACTTTGCAAAAGCAGACACAATGGGCACAGCAGATAGTGTCTGGATGTAGGTTTCCTTGACAAATAAAAAGGCAGAACCATCTTCACCTATTTACAATCCAATATCTGAGCAAGTATTAATGTTACTTACCTTGAAGCCATTTCAGTAGCAAGAAAAATGAAAATCTCTGGTGCAGTATAGTTTATAGCTAGAAGTCTGACTCTAGGTCTGTGTGAGGGACCAAGTTTCTCCTGTATTTAAACTGTGGCCCTTACAGCCCCACCCACATTTCACATTAACAGGTAACTCCCCCACTCCCCCACCCACCCAGGTCCTGGGCTCTCAGGAAATATTAGTAGAGACAGGTTTAAAAGTTTTCTCTATGAAGGATTAGTCTAAAACTATATTCTGACTATTGAGATTTCTGAT
>NW_024643418.1:0-202 GCF_008729295.1 Plectropomus leopardus
AACATCAAGAGCGGAAACCCGGGTCTCTGCGTTTTCAAAACAGCACACCAGCAGAGCGAAAGCTAACATCAAATCCCTTGTTAAATGGCAACGTCACAATGCAGGTCACAGCCAGTACCCTTCCCTTGCCCACGTTATCTCAGGGGGCAACATTCCTTCTCTCCCATGTACCTTGCTTCCAAACAATAGGGAACGCTCTCTC
>NW_024643419.1:0-227 GCF_008729295.1 Plectropomus leopardus
TCTCACTGCAATGAAATGTCTCTTATGGGGACTAACATCATCACACAGGAACACGACTGAGGTCATTAAATCCACAGGAGTGTCTGCTGTCCAGTCATTTATGCATTTGCAAGACTGTTTAGACTGTTGAGATATCATGAGGTGACAGGTCAAGGGAACCCCTGTGAAAAGCCCCCCCCCCCCACAGCCAATGAATAGGACGAAACACCCCCCCACACAGTTGAAGA
>NW_024643420.1:0-309 GCF_008729295.1 Plectropomus leopardus
CGCAGCCTCCATGGCAGAGGGACACAAATCAAGAGTGGGGTCTGGGGCTCTTCTCTGGGAGACACTTCATTTCCTATATTCTGATGAATTTTTATGGATAAATTTGTGTGTTTTTTATGCATAAAAGTAAAGGCCTTGGCTACTCTCAATGTGAAAAGGAAATAAAGAGTACATGAGAGTTAATAGTGGCATCAGTTAGATAAAAATATCAAATTGTAGACTGCCAAAATACTATGAAATACACAAGACAAGAAATACACAAGACAGGGTAGGCAAAATGTACGAATCCTGAAATTTAACCTTTGAAGA
>NW_024643421.1:0-429 GCF_008729295.1 Plectropomus leopardus
TCCTCTACCTCCTCCAGCTTCTCCTCCTCTACCTCCTCCATCTCCTCTAGCCTCTCCTGCTCTACCTCCTCCAGTATCTCCTTCTGCGTCTGTACTATCCATCACCTGACAAAAATATATTGATGCATGACATGAACAGTGTGACAATTTGCGGTGTAACAATAATCAATTTTGATGACATGGTTATAGAGAAAAAATCTTAGTTTCACAATTATCATGAGTATGGACGTATAAATCACATTTGTAATCTGAGGTTTTATTGTATTTTTCCCTAAATCTTTCATTGTTGGTGTTTTTTAAAAACAGTTGCTGCCTTTCAACACACATGAAAATAATGAATAAAAATAATCAAAAGTGTAGACTATCTCGGCATTAAATATAAGTTTAAAAAAAATCTCTGCATTGTTGAGGTTCTACAGTAGGCTAATA
>NW_024643422.1:0-213 GCF_008729295.1 Plectropomus leopardus
CTGAAAAAAGTCAAGGAACAGCATGTTTGGGCATTTTATAGTGTAATTTGTTGAAAAAAAGGTCTAAAAAGTCAATATTTTGAGTGTTTCGGGCCAAAGTTTCGAATGGAGAGAGACGCCATACTATAGCTCAGGGAAAAATGTTCAAAAAAGCCATCTCTCCAACTACTAAAAAAAGTCATTGAACAGCATGTTCAGGCTGTTCATAGTATA
>NW_024643423.1:0-379 GCF_008729295.1 Plectropomus leopardus
TGAATTGTCCAAAAATAATGCTGAAAATAATATTGTGTTTGAGTTCTCGTGGATCTACAGAGAGGAACGTTCCCCAAACTGTCAGGAAGCAGCAGCTACAGAACCGTCCCTAAGTGACGGCTCTGCTGTGATCTCTGCACATTTACACCAAACATCAGACATCAGTTTATTCTTTCAGCAGAACCCAAACTCACCACACCTGAACGCAGACCGCGTCCAGCATGTCCTCTCATCATGTCCACTCATCGTGTCCTCTCATCGTGTCCTCTCATCGTGTCCGCTCATCGTGTCCTCTCATCGTGTCCGCTCATCGTGTCCGCTCATCGTGTCCGCTCATCGTGTCCTCTCATCGTGTCCGCTCATCGTGTCCTCTCATCGT
>NW_024643424.1:0-576 GCF_008729295.1 Plectropomus leopardus
AATAAAGCATACTTTGACTTGACTTCGACTTTTGACTGTGGCATGTCAAAAAAAAGGCCAACAATCGCATACTATACTATACTATGGCGAAAAATGTCACATTTTGCCCCCTTCCAAAAATGGCCGAAAATGACATATTATAGTTTGTAGAGATTTGAAATAGTATACAAAGTGGAAACAAAGACCAAAAAAAGGCCAAAAATGTCATAATTTTGAATGTTGAAAAAGTCGCCAAAAATCGCATACTATAATATAGTGATGAATGTCAAATTTTGACCCGTCCTAAAATGGCTGAAAATGACTTATTATAGCTTTTAGAGACGCATCATAGAATACAAAGTAGAATCAAAGGCCAAAAAGGGCCAAAAAGGGCCAAAAATGTCATGAATTTAGCATGTTGAAAAAGTCGCCGAAAATCGCATACTATAATATGGCGAAAAATGTCAAATTTTGACTCGTCCCAAAAATAGCTAAAAATGACATATAATAGCTTGTAGAGATGCGTCATAGAATACACAGTGGAAACAAAGGCCAAAAAAATCATGAATTAGCATGTTGAAAAATTGGCCAAAAACA
>NW_024643425.1:0-246 GCF_008729295.1 Plectropomus leopardus
CCGCTGCTGTGGCCGTAAGGTGGTTGGTGCCTGTCGGGGCGGCAACACCCGAACCCGCTGGTGGACACCGGCGGTAAGGGGTGCCGTCAAGCTGAAGAGGGGGTCCTATCGGGCCTTCTTGGCCTGTGGGACTCCGGAGGCAGCAGACAGGTATCGACAGGCCAAGCGGAGGGCGGGGGCGGAGTGCGGCGGCGGCGGCCGCCGAGGCGAAAACCCGGGCATGGGAGGAGTTCGGCGAGGCCATGG
>NW_024643426.1:0-211 GCF_008729295.1 Plectropomus leopardus
TCCCGACTTCACTATGATACAGCCATGGTCTTTTTTTTTTTTTTTTTATAAATGAAACCAAACAGTATATAAAAACAATCAAAAACTCAACCAACAGTAAAGCTGTCAAGACCCTGAACCTGTGTACCCTTTTTAATGTGTTTTTGTAAAGAAACTTATTTATTAAAAAAAATGGAATACCATGTATGTAACCCCCTGACAAAACCCCCTT
>NW_024643427.1:0-651 GCF_008729295.1 Plectropomus leopardus
ACGCACATACAGGTTTAAATACGCCTCTTTCCGTCTTTCTTACTTGGGTCTCTGTAAGACGTAGGTGAGGAGGAACGCCCGCAGCGACTCGATGCTGGTCTTCTCCAGCAGGATCCACTCCCGCACCACCGCCTCCATGATGGCTGTGGCTGCCTGGAACAGCACATAGTCCACCTTACTGGTCTCTGGAGAGGAAAAGGAGGAGGAGGGAGAGGAGACATATAAGGAGGGAGGATGACAACGGTGAGAAAAGAGAAGTGGGTTAAAGTGAATTGCTGGGAAAACTCATTTCTGCTTTGTGTTCACACACATGTAAAAAGGGCTGGGGATATGACTTTAAAATAATATCACAATATTTTTAGCGTACATCTCGATACACATTATAAATCAACATTTTAAAATCTCCTCCAAACTAGCAGAAATTACTAAAATAAAAAATATAACATGAACTACAATTATAATTAAGTTGAATAAAGTAGTTTTGTTTTTTTTTATCACTTATAGCATATATCAATGTACTTTTTAGTCTTTCTTTGTAGTACTTTTGATTTGCATTGTTTTTAGGTTTTATATAGCTTTTTGGGGAGTTGTTTTTTGATTTTATATTTTTGTTTATGTTGTCTCTAATTCTCTTGCTGCCTGTCTTGGCCA
>NW_024643427.1:685-1234 GCF_008729295.1 Plectropomus leopardus
CTGTGCGTGTGTGTAAAGTCTGATTGATTGATAACATATCAGAGGGATTTGAAAGGCTTGTAGATAAATATTAAAGGCTCCTTAATGACCCATTTTTCAGTGATTTAGACTTATGTAACAGGAGATGAGGTCTATCCGTGTTCTTGTGAAATCCCACCACTCACGAATGGAGGTCCATATAGGTCACACATACTTAATGCTCCTGTGAGACGCACATACAGGTTTAAATACGCCTCTTTCCGTCTTTCTTACTTGGGTCTCTGTAAGACGTAGGTGAGGAGGAACGCCCGCAGCGACTCGATGCTGGTCTTCTCCAGCAGGATCCACTCCCGCACCACCGCCTCCATGATGGCTGTGGCTGCCTGGAACAGCACATAGTCCACCTTACTGGTCTCTGGAGAGGAAAAGGAGGAGGAGGGAGAGGAGACATATAAGGAGGGAGGATGACAACGGTGAGAAAAGAGAAGTGGGTTAAAGTGAATTGCTGGGAAAACTCATTTCTGCTTTGTGTTCACACACATGTAAAAAGGGCTGGGGATATGACTTTAA
>NW_024643428.1:0-412 GCF_008729295.1 Plectropomus leopardus
TAGTAAGGCTAAAAATGTCAAAAACTGACATGTCCCAAAAGCATCTGTAAACAGCTGGCTATGCTAAGCACTTAAGGCTAAGCGCTTAGCATAGCCTGTGAAGACACGCCATAGCATAGAACGTTGCAAAAAGGGGCAAAAACAACAACATTTTGCATGTCGAAAAATTGACCAAAAATCCAAGACTATAGTAAGGCAAAAAATGTCAGAATTTGACATGTCCCAAAATCATCTAAAAAGAGCTGGGAACTGCTTAGAAAAGCCTGCTTACACACGCCATAGCATCAAAGTTTGCTAAAAGGGGCAAAAACATCAAAATTTTGCATGTCAAAAAACTGACCAAAAATCCAAGACTATAGTAAGGTAAAAAATGTCAGAATTTGACATGTCCCAAAAACATCTGAAAACAGCT
>NW_024643429.1:0-389 GCF_008729295.1 Plectropomus leopardus
CAGGGCTAAATGTGCTGTGCAGACAGGAAATTCAGCAGCCCAAGACAGGACATCACAACAATTCAGATTTAAAAAACACTACAATAAATACATAAAAAATGATTATCATCTAGTTTTAAAATAGCATCAAGTATAAAAACAGTAAAAGAACAACTCCTAAGAATGTCATGACAAAGTGCCCTTCAAACACACACACACTCACTCCAAAGCTTAAAGTGCCAGATGCATGTTTGCAAGCAGGTAAGGTTTGGGGTGCCTCAACAGCTTGTTCTAGGTTTTGGCAAATTGGACAGTAACTTGGTTATGATGTCTTCTTTGTTTGAGATGATGACTGTTTGGTCACTCTGTTCTGCAGAGTTGTGATGAATATTTGAGTGCAGTGACCATTT
>NW_024643430.1:0-286 GCF_008729295.1 Plectropomus leopardus
TTGTCACTGTCACCAGCTGTCCAATCACAGTAGAGTAGGGGACTGACGGCACAAAGACTGTTTTGAGCCAAAATTATCAAAAAATGAAGAATGAAAAGTGCCAAAAATGCGCCAAAAAGCCCCTTTGCTGAAATGATAGTTTTTTTGTTTCTAATGATTTATCTACCAGGGATAGACAAAATAATAGAAACACCTGTTAGTATAACACAGTACAACTAAACAGCACCACAAACTGCTCTAAAATTCACTTATCATCTCTGTGTAATGGTGCAGTGAGTTTCACGGA
>NW_024643431.1:0-210 GCF_008729295.1 Plectropomus leopardus
AATTTATGTGTTTCCATTAGGCGTATTTTATATCCACAATTTCAGATAATGACGGTTAATGGAAACCCGCCTTGTGATTCCAGTTTACAGTCAGAAGATTGCTATGTTTAAAATAAAAACCTTCACTGAGTTAAATAACATTTAACAGCTTGGACTATGAGAGGGGAGGTTAATGGGATCTCTGTACCGTCATGCTGGGAGGATGGATTT
>NW_024643432.1:0-217 GCF_008729295.1 Plectropomus leopardus
TCAGGTATGTGATCAGGTGTAGTTCAGGTGTGTTCAGGTACAGTTCAAGTGTGTTCAGGTACAGTTCAAGTGTGTGTTCAGGTACAGTTCAGGTGTAGTTCAGGTATAGTTCAGGTGTAGTTCAGGTATAGTTCAGGTATAGTTCAGGTGTGTGTTCAGGTACAGTTCAGGTGTGTGTTCAGGTACAGTTCAGGTGTGTGTTCAGGTACAGTTCAGG
>NW_024643433.1:0-237 GCF_008729295.1 Plectropomus leopardus
CTTTTCAAAATTAAGCTTTAAATAATATACATTGCCAAAAACTGCAGCTTGAACGGGTTTCATTGTTGGATTTTTTTGCACTTAACAATAATAATGTACTTTTTTGGATTGCACAGTGTATTTTAGACTTATTGTAGGAGCTGAGCTGGAAATTCCAAGATTAAACAAAAATACACAATCTTTGTATGTCATAAGCATGAGCACAGCCAAAATGATCAAAATATGAAGAATGAAAAG
>NW_024643434.1:0-297 GCF_008729295.1 Plectropomus leopardus
CTCAGATCGGTCTGTGGATCAGTCTGTAGACCAGCCACTCTCAGATCAGTCTTTAGATCGGTGTGTCAATCGGCAGCACTTGGATCGGTCTGTAGGCTTGGGGATCTCAGATCAGTAGTCTGACTTAAGTTTTCGTCTGAACTCAGAATCTTCGGTGGTGGTGGTATAATGTGTGTAGGGGCAAGGGCAGGCATTATGTCAGTAAGGGTCCTCACAAGTATAGAAGTACGTGTGTGCGTGCGTGTTCGTGTGTGTGCGCATGCACACGCGTGCGGGTGTGTGTCTGGGACTCGAACC
>NW_024643435.1:0-305 GCF_008729295.1 Plectropomus leopardus
TGTGTGTATACATTTCCAGATGGATAGTTTTTAGTGTTGGCATTACAGAGCTAAGACACAACTTAAATCAATATCATTTTTGAATTTTACATAAAAAGGACCTGACAAGGTAACATCAATGAATACTTTAATATGAAACTTTTTTAACCTTAGGGACTGTTTGGTGCACTTTTTGTGCTTTTCATTCTTCATTTTTTGATAATTTTGGCTGTGTTCATGCATATGATATAATTTTTAGTGTGTATTTTTGTATTTTGTATTTCCAGCTCAGCTCCTACAATAAGTCTAAACAAAATTGTTACATT
>NW_024643436.1:0-386 GCF_008729295.1 Plectropomus leopardus
GGTCAAAAAGTAATCTCTCCAAATACTGAAAAAAGTCATAGAACAGCATGTTGAGGCTATTTTTAGTATTTGGAGAGATTACTTTTTGACCATTTTTCCCTGAGCTATAGTATGGCGTTTTTCTCCATACGAAACTTTGGCTTAAACGCTCAACATATTGACTTTTTAGACCATTTTTTCAACAGGCTATACTATGAACAGCCTGAACATGCTGTTCAATGACTTTTTTTAGTATTTGGAGAGATTGCTTTTTTGAACATTTTCTCCCTGAGCTATAGTATGGCGTTTTTCTCCATACTAAACTTTGGCCTGAAACACTCAAAATATTGACTTTTTAGACCATTTTTTCAACAAATTACACTATAAAATGCCTAAACATGCTGTTC
>NW_024643437.1:0-201 GCF_008729295.1 Plectropomus leopardus
ATCATATTAAACCCTTTTCACACTCTTCCTGCATAGAAACCTGTTTCTCAGTCACTGTGGGGAAGAGAGACAGCTTGAATGAAAGACGCTGTCAGAAATCCGCTTTTGGCGCTTATTCAGCGCGGGGATGCTGGAAACAGGCCCTCTTCACTAGGAGACATGCAAAGTGAAAATCTGCTCATAATCATCACTGTATATGAT
>NW_024643438.1:0-4766 GCF_008729295.1 Plectropomus leopardus
TTGGTTGGTTGGTTGGTACTTACTCTTACTTTTTTTCTAATCGTCAGGTAATTTTCTTTTACTTTTCTAATAATTTATTGCAGATTTCTTGGTCATTTCTTATTATTTGCTCATTGCCCTCTTCCTGTGTTTTTGAAAGAAATCAAGCCTCAGGTTTCAAAGGGTTAACAGAGGGAATATCACACACCTTTAATACTATATTTCAGCAGTAGGATCTGCAGCTGATCTACTTATATTAAATATGATCCAAATGTGTAGACTGGTCATTTGTGTATTTAGGAGTCTAACATGATCTTCAGACCTGCTCTCGCCTGACATGTAGCTCAGTAAGTCATTTCCGGTCTCTACCATCATCAGCATCAACCCCACACCCTTCCCTTCCCCCCTTCACCTCGAGGTAGGGGATGATCCTGCACGAGAACTCTCCCAGCAGCCAGTCCTTGGTGAGCTCGTGGAACACCACGAGCGGCAGGCAGAAGAAGATGATGACGAAATCCCAGAGCGCGAGGTTGGCCAGCAGCGAGTTGGAGATGCTCCTCATGTAGTAGTTGTGACACACGATGCACATGACCGACATGTTCCCGATGATGCCCACGCTGAAGATGACGGCGGCGGTGAGCACGACCGCGTACGCTCCGTACGACTCCGCGGTGACCGGGTAGAACGGGTTCTTCACCTGCTTCCGTCTGGTTCGCGGATCCACCGGTACAAGCGCCGTGGCGTCGGGGAAGTCCGGCATCGAATACTCCTCCTCATAGTCACTGCCGTTGAGTCCGAAAGGGGGTCCGGGGTCCTCTTGCTCCTGCGCCATGGCGGCTCCATCCTGCAGCGTCTCGCTCCGCTTCCTTTTGCCGGGTTTTGCGCTCCGTCTCACCCGCCGCTTGTGTCCGTTCCTCTCGATGATACACGTGGGTCCATGTGTGGTCTGTTTTAGCACTTCTCCCGGAGTGCACCCACCACTCCGCGGCCCATCAGTCTTGTTTATATCCGTGCGTAAAGCTTCGTCCCCGGGTACGCGTCTGATGCGCCGCGCTCCATTTTGCGCGTCGCTTTTGCGCACAGCGCCCTGGTGTACCCGTGTCACCAACGGGTCAGAGGGTGACGGGTTTACAGTATCCAGCCACGAGGCCTGCGCAGTGTCCCCGCTAGTCTCCCCATTGTCCTCCCCGATGACTGTGCGCCATCTCCGGCTGTGCGCATTCCTGTCAGCGGCGGCGGATTCATAATGAGGGCTGAAAGTCGTCTTTGTTTTCGGCCCGTGGAGCTGAGTCGCGACGGCCTCGCTGCACAGCCACAAACACAGCAACCTCGAGAATGGAAGCAGCATCGTGTGAATTCTGTCTAACCCGCGAGATCAAACTGATACGTGGTCCAAAATGATCCATCCATATCTGGTTTCTGATAATCAGCCCCAAAAAAGCCAAGATCGTGACTTTAAACTGCCACAAAAAGTGAGTTTTCCTTCATCTTTGCGCGCAGCCAGCTTTCACAGAGTCTTTGGTTGTGTATAAGAGGCGCACCTGTCAGGTTTGGGTGCGTCCCGGAGCGGCTCCAGTCTGGAGGCATCACCAAAGACACCACAGCGGAATAAAAGCCCCAAAACTAAGTTGGTAAACTTGACTGACCGTTCAGATGCGCCGCAACTAAGGGAGGAGGAAGAGGAGGAGGAGGGGGGCAAGTGGTGAATCCCAGCCGTTGAAGGTCCACCTCCGTCCCATGAATCTTCTGCGCTCCGGAGCGTTGGGAGGCCGCCGCAGAGCGAGGTGAAGTGCAGCCGGCGGAGACGCAGAGGTCCGTCTGAGAGAGCGAGGAGGACCCGAGAGGAGGAGGAGGAGGAGGAAGAGGGGGAAGGCGGGTGGGAGGGAGGAGGAGGAGGGAGTTATGTGTCAAACCTGCTCTGATCTGATAATAAACTGTAAAAACAACACAGTGAAATGTGTGTGATTATCATGAATTACACAATCAAAAGTGTCCTTTTTTTATTTAAATGGAACAACTTTTCTCTATTCACTGCATGCTTATGGTATTTGTACAATAATGCATTTTTTTTAATTTAGTTGCTAAAAGTTAAAATAAAGCAGCAGAAATTTCTCAGCATTTCTCTGCAGTTTGTTGAGAAGTTTAAGATATAGGTTGTAAGTTCCAATTAAGAAATGTTATCTTTGTCTCCACAACATCCATTTCATCAAAATTTCTTCAAACTACTCCACAGAGCACAACTTACAGGTCTTTTGCACCATCTAGCTCAAAGTTTGTGTATTTCACCAACACTGCTGCAGCAATCTGATCTGCAACATTTAAACTAAAAGAGAATATTAAAGGATTTGTTTTGGGGTTTTTCACTGTTATCTCCTAAAAGAAAAAACTGGATTTAGACTTAGTGTTTGAATCTTATTATGACTGCTGGCCTGAATGTAAGTGCAAAGTCAGAATACAGTACATTTAGTGTTTGGGTGCTGTACTTCAGTATAAATTTAAGGTACTTGCATTTTCTATTTTATTTTATTCATTTTTAGTATTTCCATGTAAAGCTTTCTCCAAAAACTCTCACAGAGAAATAGCACTTTTTACCTAATAACATTTATCTGACAGCTTTAAATATCCACTTGTGTTGTTGCTGATTGTGATAAACTGAAGGATGTGTGGTGAGAAAATTCTTCTTCAGCTCAAGGAACTCTTTAAAATCCTTACTGGATCAGCTGGAAAATGCATTGTTACAAAGCTGAAAACAGCATTAATTGGCTTGATTTCTTAAAAAAATACATGGGGGCAAGGGGCAGTGAGCAACTTGGCAAGAAATGTCCTACAAATTGAAAAAAAAAAAAAAAAATAGTGAAAGATGACAAGAAAAAAAGGAAAAATGTCCAATGTCCAGAAAGCTATATTTATAATTACTATAATTATATATTTAAAAAAGGAGAAAAAAACTTTTGAGCCATTTCATGTTTGCTTTTGATTTTGTTTTGCCTTATTTTCTAGTAATTTTCTTGTATTCTTTTTTTTTTTTTTACTAATTTCTTACAAATTTTTGTTGCTCATTGCCTTCTTCCTGTTTTTGCAAGAAATCAAACCAACTTGCTCAGATTTCAAAGGTTAACCTCATTCTACTGATACTTACTTTTACTGAAGTACATTTTAAATGGACTTTTACTTTTAGTGGCATATTTTCAATGTTGTATGAGTACTTTTACTCATGTAAAATACTGAGAACAGCACATACTGGTTTATGACTTGATCTGTACTGACCACCTCGCTCTGACGTGGGACTGCAGACGTCTCTCTTCTCCAGTGATTTCCGTGTCCAACACCTGTCCTCTGGAGAAAAGAGGACAAAAACAAGTTTAGGTGACAACAGAGAGAAAATACTTTTGTCCCAGCAGATGAGACGCATGAAGACCACAAAACACTCCACAAGTTTTCCAACGTCACGTTCATTCTCAACAATCAGGACAGGAGGGTTCCTGCTTTAATGGAAAATGAAAGAATATTCTGATAAGTAAATAAATAAAATGTGTACAAAGAAAGGATACATGTGCTTGTTTTTTGTACTTACCATGAGTGTTATTATTTAAGGATCAAACAGGTGCATCATGTTGTGAACCAGCAGATGGTGCAGAAACACCACAGATCAGAACTGAAAAGTGCTCTGAGTGAGGAGTTTCACCTAAAAACTAAGACTTTATTGAGAGGCTCTTTTAAATCAATACGCTCACATATCAGACAGCAGTTTGAAACATTTTTTTTCTGTACATTAATTTTGTTTTACACAATAAATACGAATAAAAGCCACAAAGGATTTAAAATACAAAATGAGCAGAAACAAAAACAGTTTTTCTCTGTGCAGGACTCTGGTTGACCTTTGACCTGCCGGCGGTTCAGGCGGGGTCGGGTTCGGAGTGCGTGCAGTGGGGTTTGATGATGGTGCTGTGGCAGATCTGATAGCAGGTTTGGCGCCGTCCTGCGTCGTCCTCGGCTTGGTACCCCGTCAGACACAAATCCATCCATGGACGCTGACCTGGAGTAAAAAAAAAAAAAAAAAAAAAGAAAAAGAAAGAAAAGTTTTACCTTTTTCAGAGAGACGAGCAAAAATAAAATTAAAAACAAATATTAAAGCCAAGCAACAAACATGCAATAAAAACAAAAGTTAAATTAAGAATAAAAATCCTTCAAATGATGATTCTCTTCTATTAAAGTGATGAAGACTTTAATGGCTTAAACCCGCTGCCCTCCTCTTTTCACTTTTTTGGGTGCGTGCTGCTTTCGTTACCATGGATATTTGTTTCACTTTCTGCTCCATACTTTGCGTGAAAGTCACAGCGCGACACACACAAGTCTTCAGTCTGACTGGAGCTCCATCAGAGGCTGAAGTTGGTCGTAACTCTGAGCTCTAAAGTACCTGAAATATGTCTGAAATCTTCTCACCTGTCGGGACCTAAACTCTGAGCGTCTTCTGACGGCGCATGCGTGAAGCCGCAGCAGAATAACACACTCTGAAATAAGAAAACTAAATAAAAAAAGAAAGAACAACATAAATTTGACCTGTTATTTTGGTTTTGTTTCCTTGTGTATTTGATTCAGACTTTTAAGCAAATAACAAGAAAACAAACTTTTTTTTTCAATATTTGGTTTATAATTAAAACTCTCGCCCTTTTTTAAGTTTTCCAGGCAGAACTGAATAATTGAATGAACGGATGATACGGGACCCACTTTGGGCATCACGTTTGTATGAAAGGAGCTACATACATAAATAAAGTTGAAAGCTGATT
>NW_024643439.1:0-213 GCF_008729295.1 Plectropomus leopardus
CTCTGTCACTGCTGTCTGCCTTCATGTGAATACCAATGGATCCCTCAGAGAACGAGTGGGCGAGAGAGACAGACGGAGAGACACAGAGAGACAGGCAGAAAAAGACAGAGAGACAGAGACTGAGACAGAGACTGAGACAGAGACAGACAGAGAGACAGAGACTGAGACAGAGACTGAGACAGAGACAGACAGAGAGACAGAGACTGAGACAGA
>NW_024643441.1:0-432 GCF_008729295.1 Plectropomus leopardus
AGACACACACACACAGACACACACACAGACACAGACACACACACACAGACACACACACAGACACAGACACACACACACACAGACAGACACACACACACACAGACACACACACAGACACAGACACACACACAGACACACACACAGACACACACACAGACACACACAGACACAGACACACACACAGACACAGACAGACACACACACAGACACAGACACACACACAGACACAGACAGACACACACAGACACAGACACACACACAGACACAGACAGACACACACACAGACAGACACACAGACAGACAGACACACAGACAGACACACACACAGACACAGACAGACACACACACAGACAGACACAGACAGACACACAGACACACACACAGACACAGACACACACACAGACACACACACACAGACACACACACAGACAC
>NW_024643442.1:0-412 GCF_008729295.1 Plectropomus leopardus
GTGTGTGTGTGTGAGAGAGAGAGAGAGAGAGAGGAAGGGTAAGAAAAGGCTGCCAGGAAAGGAGACGTGGGGAGTATGAAGGGCAGGAAGAGGACAACGGAAAACAAAGACATAGAGCGATGAAGAAAAGAGGATAGACAAATGGGGGTTGAAAATGTTCCTCTCTTCCTTTACCCCACCCCCCCCCCCCCCCAACAACCCCCCCACTCCGGGGAAACGACCCTGGTCTGCGTCTCCCTACAGGGACTCATCTTACTTCCTAATATACTCCGACTAGAAACACACAAGAGCACACATTCACGCAAGAAAACACCCACACGTGTGCGCACACAATGACACAAAATCTGCGAGCGCAGCCAAGAGACACACAGGAGCTCAGCAAGCTAATCAGAACATGTGGCCTATTTCTCTG
>NW_024643443.1:0-391 GCF_008729295.1 Plectropomus leopardus
ACACGCTGCGTTTGGTGATGAGGTGACTCAGAGTTCAGAGGACTGAAAAATTATTTTTTGTTGCTGTATTTTATCAAAAAGACAAAAACGAACCACCTCAACGGATTTGACTTTACTTTCTTGAAAAGCCACGAGACGCTTCACCCCTCCCTGCTGGCGAGCTGTGTTTTCGGTTTGCAACACAATCAAATGGACTTTAACCCTTTGAAAGCTGGATTGACATCAGTTTTCTTAAGCTGCAGACACCTTTCACAAGCTATTTGACCCTTTGAGACCTGAACAAATTGGTTTGATTTCTTTCAAAAACATGGGAAAATGGCAATGAGTCACTTTGCAAGAAATGTCCCGCAAATTAGAAAAATGTTTTTAAAATTTCCAGAGAACTATATTC
>NW_024643444.1:0-245 GCF_008729295.1 Plectropomus leopardus
GTGAGTGTATATATAAGCAAAGAGAATAATAACGCTAAATAAAAATGTATTCAAAAATATGTGCATTATGCTCCGATACAAATAAATAAAATACAAAGTAAGTTCATTTACAAATATGTGCACCATGCCACAAAGTTTGTTAAATATTAAAACAAGACTTTAATAGGATTAAATGGAGCTGGAGGATTTGATCCCTGATGCAAAGGCCAGTCTTTTTCTCGGTGGTGACATCGGGCCTGTGGAAA
>NW_024643445.1:0-218 GCF_008729295.1 Plectropomus leopardus
CGCACGCACAAGAACACACGCACGCACACACGCACACACACACACACGCACGCACACGCGCACGCACGCACACACACACGCACGCACACACAAGAACACACACACGCACGCACAAGAACACACACACGCACACACAAGAACACATACGCACAAACACACACACACATGCACACACACACGCACACACAAGAACACACACACACACACACACACACACA
>NW_024643446.1:0-217 GCF_008729295.1 Plectropomus leopardus
TCTCTGTCTCTCTGTCCCTCTCTGTCTCTCTGTCCCTCTCTGTCTCTCTGTCCCTCTCTGTCTCTGTCTGTCTCTGTCTCTCTGTCTCTCTGACCCTCTCTGTCCCTCTCTGTCTGTCTCTGTCTCTCTGTCCCTCTCTGTCTCTCTGTCCCTCTCTGTCTGTCTCTGTCTCTCTCTGTCTCTGTCTCTCTGTCCCTCTCTGTCCCTCTCTGTCTGT
>NW_024643447.1:0-321 GCF_008729295.1 Plectropomus leopardus
GTGTGAGTGAGTGTGTGTGTGTGTGTGTGTGTGTGAGTGAGTGTGTGGGTGTGCGAGTGTGTGTGTGCGAGTGTGTGTGTGTGAGTGTGTGTGAGTGTGTGTGCTGCTTGAACTTAGAAAAATTCAAAGTAAACACATTTGTAATCAGTTACAGTAACTGAGGAAAAAAGTGTCCTGTAATTAAATTACAGTTACTGATTCACTGGTTTAAATTGAGTATATTTTTTCCATTTTTTTTTTTACTCTTTGTTTTTAATTATTATTTTTTTTAATTATCCAAAATATTTGAAGCAAAGTTAAATGTAAATATTTGATTAAAAA
>NW_024643448.1:0-882 GCF_008729295.1 Plectropomus leopardus
AGGGGTGCATTACAGGAAAAAGTTTGAGAACCACCGGTTTAATATATCCCTGCTTAATATGTACAGAAGAAAATCCACCTGCCACTTGGCCAATTGTTGCAATGGAAAATATCATAGACTTATGCTAACAACACGAGCGTTTTGTAAATGAGGGGAAAATGTCTGCCATAAGTGTTTTCTCTGTGAACCTTGTGAGCTATAATTGGGCTAAGATTTGTGCTTGCCTTTAATAGTGTTGATATTAAGCCATTTCATGTGTTTTAAATTAATCAAACTCAACAGCCCTCAACAGAGACACACAAACCCCGCCTGCTTTTTGGAGGTGTAAGTGCAACAGTCACCACCACATGAGTTAGAAATGCTCAGTGGTGTAGGCCTCTTGTGTAGCTACAGTGTAGAGCCTGTGCACAACTACACATCAGCCAAAAACCTGTGAAATGAACGGTCGAGACCTTTGAATATAAAACAGGACATTGGTGACTTTTAATCAGTCACAGACTTCCACTTACAGCACTGCCGCTACTGTTACATTTCAGTAAAGCAGAGTCATGTACATACTTTAACACACACATATCAAAATATCCAAAATTCAAGATGTATCTAGTCTCACTATCAATATAATGCCCAGCCCTACTCACAAGGTTCACTGACAAAACTATTTTCTCATACTACACCCGTTCTCCCCACACATACAACATGCTAACATTATTAGCATAAGTTAGTAAGTGTTTTAAACTGGACTCTGGAAACGGAGATTTGACTGCGCATGTCGCACTTGCCCCGCGTATAGTCTTCAGTAGGGATGTCAACATCTACACGTGTAAACGGGTACACGGATAACAAATCATAACCGTTCAGAAAAATCAATAACCGTTTACACGT
>NW_024643449.1:0-1286 GCF_008729295.1 Plectropomus leopardus
ACACAGCAGCAGTTTGAACTGTGTAAAAACATTTTGGCTTTTTAATGAACTTAATGAAGCAAAAATAATCTCAGTGTTAAGATTTTGTTTTTTCACTCTGAAAGCTGCAAGATTTCATTCTTTACATTTAACATCTTTAAATGAGGTTTAATCGATATTGGCAGCTTAATTTAACTTATAACGACGAGCAGCACAACGATCAATCTGCACCGAGTCATTTTTCGTCTTTTCTCGTGTCGGTTTTCCAGGTCTGCTTCGGTCCCGATCACCTGATGGTGCGGTACATCATGAAGTCGACCGTGGTGCATCGTGGGAACTTCCCGATGGAGCTCTCCTCCACCGGCGTGTAAACTTTGATCTGCCGCATGTGTGTGTCTCTGCCGTTCTGGTGGTTCGCCAGCACCGCGATCTGGATCATGAAGGTGCTGATCGGCTCGTTTGTTCGCTTAAAAAACAAAAACACAGACGCTTCAGTCATCAGTGACGCTTTAAACTTCCTGCCACCAAACACGTAGAGCTTTTTTTAAATGTATCATTTATTTATTTATTTATTTATTTTTATTTTAGTGTTGATTTATTTCAGGTTTGGTAGAAAAAATTAACTTCTTTAAAGTTCTCAAATGTTTAAAGCCGTCTGNTGTAAAAATGGTTTATGTGTTTCTTGTGGGTTTTTGTGCTTATTTTCAGGTCATTTTCTTGGAACTTTTTACTAATTTCTCACTAATTTTCTGGTCACATTAATTTACTCATATTCTTCCTGTTTGGAAAGAAATCCAGCTAATTTGCTCGGCTTGGTTATTAAACAGTCACGTTTTGGGAGCCTCGTTGCTTTCAAACACATTTATTTCAGCGTTGGCAGAAAAAAAGGAGACGGTGTGTGTCGACACAGCAGCAGTTTGAACTGTGTAAAAACATTTTGGCTTTTTAATGAACTTAATGAAGCAAAAATAATCTCAGTGTTAAGATTTTGTTTTTTCACTCTGAAAGCTGCAAGATTTCATTCTTTACATTTAACATCTTTAAATGAGGTTTAATCGATATTGGCAGCTTAATTTAACTTATAACGACGAGCAGCACAACGATCAATCTGCACCGAGTCATTTTTCGTCTTTTCTCGTGTCGGTTTTCCAGGTCTGCTTCGGTCCCGATCACCTGATGGTGCGGTACATCATGAAGTCGACCGTGGTGCATCGTGGGAACTTCCCGATGGAGCTCTCCTCCACCGGCGTGTAAACTTTGATCTGCCGCATGTGTGTGTCTCTGCCGTTCTGGTGGTTCGCCAGCAC
>NW_024643450.1:0-513 GCF_008729295.1 Plectropomus leopardus
CGAGTTAAGGCATGTAAATTGAGTGAAATAGCATTTTGGACAATAAATCAGGTGAAGTGGTCCCGAAACAGGTAAAACCAGTATCGGCAGTGACGTCTGTCTAAATCAAGAAATATCGGCCTGACTCATATATCAGTCAAGTTTTCGACAGACGTCACTGCCGATACTGGTTTTACCTGTTTTGGGAGCACTTCACCTGATTTATTGTCCAAAATGATATTTCACTCAATTTACGTGCTTAACTTATTCTTCAATATCAAAACTAGTGTCTAAACTGTATGAATCAACAGCCAAATGATATTTAATGGCATAAAAAAATATAAATAAATAAATAAATATTGACTGTAATATGTGTCTGCCCTGTTGATATATAGGTCACTTTTTTGTAAGATTTCTATTTCAGTCCCTTATTTTCTACTTTCTGACCGTTTCTTTTTCCTATTTTCACCTCTTATACTCTCATCCTCTACCGTAACTCAACTTCCTGTCTCTCAACTCAACTTCCTGTCTCTC
>NW_024643451.1:0-275 GCF_008729295.1 Plectropomus leopardus
TGTGTGTGTGTGTGTCTGTGTGTGTGTGTGTGTCTGTGTCTGTGTGTCTGTGTGTGTGTGTGTGTGTGTCTGTGTATGTTTTTATTTTTTATTTTTCTTTAAAAAACACAAAAAACGTGCTTAAAAATTCTTAAAATAATCACCAAGATGTTTTGAAAAACATGTCCAAACCAACTTTTTTTATTTATCAGTAAAATAAAATAAAATACATCCACTTAAAGATGTCTGTCCCTCCCTAATGCCAAAATAAAAGCATCAGTCCCTCCCCAGGACTT
>NW_024643452.1:0-201 GCF_008729295.1 Plectropomus leopardus
CCTGGTGCTAAATCACTTGCAGACGACCTGATTCTGGGTCAGGGTTTTGTACGTAGCAGAGCAGCTCCCTCGCTGCGATCTATTGAAAGTCAGCCCTCGATCCAAGCTTTTGTCGGCCGAGGGCGCCCGCCCCACCGACTCCCCTCCCTCCCCGCGGGGGTACCAGGGGTGCGTAGGCCGAGCGCTTGGGGGAGGGGGAGG
>NW_024643453.1:0-202 GCF_008729295.1 Plectropomus leopardus
GGTGCTAAATCACTTGCAGACGACCTGATTCTGGGTCAGGGTTTCGTTCGTAGCAGAGCAGCTCCCTCGCTGCGATCTATTGAAAGTCAGCCCTCGATCCAAGCTTTTGTCGGCCGAGGGCGCGCCCCCCACCGACTCCCCCCCCTCCCCGCGGGGGTACCAGGGGTGCGTAGGCCGAGCGCTTGGGGGGGGGGGGAGGGGC
>NW_024643454.1:0-254 GCF_008729295.1 Plectropomus leopardus
AATAATAATAAAATAATAATTTTCAATGCCCACTGGTGCCCTCACTTAGTGTTTTCTGTCTAGAAAATATATATATATATATCAACATTACCAATAAATAAACAGTGACATGTTCCTAAATTATGTGTGGGTACGTGATGTGTCGTTATTGGGTGCAGAGGTGCGGGTTAGGGTTGGGGAGCCTAGGGCACCAAATTGGGCAGAGCTGGCCCTGGTCAGTAACTTATTTTAACTGGTTGCATTTTACAGTGTGA
>NW_024643455.1:0-403 GCF_008729295.1 Plectropomus leopardus
ATGTAACAGATTTAACAAATGAGTAACATATATAAGATGTGCAAAGAGATTTGATTTAAATTTTGGGCTTTTATTGTGATAGCTTCTGGTTAGATGATAACTTCCTGTATAAAGCAGGAGTAGCCATTTTATTAGTTGCTGAGTGCAGATGAGGTTTGCAATCCTCAGTCATCCTTTCCTTTGCTTGGTTTTTGTGGTATTCCCAGTAAGTATGTTTTACTTAAGAAGGTGAGGAGTAGATATATAATCATATTTGTAATTTTGTGCTATATTTGTTGAATCTATCTTTGTATACTTACCTTTGTTTCTATTTGTGTTTATTTCAATTTTACCTTCTCTTCAATAAATCCTGCTAAGTACACAAGGTCTTGGAGAAATGAGTTAAGATTGCTGTTTCAGATAA
>NW_024643456.1:0-244 GCF_008729295.1 Plectropomus leopardus
TCGGCCGACAAAAGCTTGGATCGAGGGCTGACTTTCAATAGATCGCAGCGAGGGAGCTGCTCTGCTACGTACGAAACCCTGACCCAGAATCAGGTCGTCTGCAAGTGATTTAGCACCAGGTTTTCCACAAACATGCGGTGCGAGATAGGAGAGGGGCGACCATCATCCGGCCGCGCCCCAGCCCTGTCACGAACGGTTCTGCTCACCGACCGAGGCCGGTTATCCGGGGCCAACCGAAGATCCG
>NW_024643457.1:0-238 GCF_008729295.1 Plectropomus leopardus
GTGCTAAATCACTTGCAGACGACCTGATTCTGGGTCAGGGTTTCGTATGTAGCAGAGCAGCTCCCTCGCTGCGATCTATTGAAAGTCAGCCCTCGATCCAAGCTTTTGTCGGCCGAGGGCGCGCGCCCCACCGACTCCCCTCCCTCCCCGCGGGGGTACCAGGGGTGCGTAGCCCGAGCGCTTGGGGGGGGGGGGAGGGGCGACCAAACAAACTGACGAAAAAAGAAAGGAAGGAAGA
>NW_024643458.1:0-242 GCF_008729295.1 Plectropomus leopardus
GATACGATACGATACGATACGATACGATGCACACATTGCCAGCCATGTAACCAGGTGAACATTAAGTGTTCATAAACATCCAGAGACAACCTGTGAATCAAACAGTGACGTCTTCGTCCAGAGATTGTTGGTGATAAAGTTAACGCTCTGCTGTGTGGCACTCCTTTCTTTGTCTCATTGTGCTGCTTTTATATCGAGACACATTTAACTTATTTACTGTGAATACAACCTACAAAATAAGA
>NW_024643459.1:0-484 GCF_008729295.1 Plectropomus leopardus
GGGCAGTGCAGACAGCATATCACTCTTTAATGACTCACATGCACAATGACTCTAACACAGAGTCACAGAGCAGGCTGTAATTACTCCTAGTACACACAGTGTCCTCCATGACCACAGAATACCAGGAGAAGTTACAGCCTCCACACAGCCTCACGCATTTGGTCACAAATTCAAAACCGAAGGGCCCTTACCATCAGCTGAAGGGGACAAGTGCTGATACAACCACTTTTAGGCAGGAGTATGTGAAATGCATCAAAGACAAGTCTTCCAAAAAAAGTGGCCGACAAAAACAATCAGTTCAATTTAATGCCAATTCCAAAATAACAAGAAGAGGTTGGCGATATGAGGACGGACATCAACCTGAAGATGGAAGAAACTGGTTGGGAAATCGAGGCTACCTTTGCCACCTATTGACCACAAAAGTCAGCTGTCCAAAGCTGCTGTGTCTGCTGCAGTTAACATACAAGAGAACAGTAAGGTTGTT
>NW_024643460.1:0-3203 GCF_008729295.1 Plectropomus leopardus
GTCCCCTGCACTTTTTCAAAACGCCGTTTTTGTCCCCTGCAGTTTTTTACCGTCCAAAAACAATGCTACACTATATTAAACTGAGACGCGTCAGGCACTAGGACCAAGCGGAAAACGGCCGCTAAAACTGAAGCCTGTTGAGACCGCCCACACACTCATCGATTGGCTCTGCCGTCTCTGTGTGATTGGCCGTCCCCCCTGTCACTCAATCAGGTTGTAAACCGCCAGGATTTGTACACTGGTTTGCTAGTTGCCCGAGACCGGAGCTTCCGACCCGAGCTTCCCGGTAATCTGCTGCTGCCTGTAGGCTAAATTGTTGAACATCATGTTGGACGTTTGTTCTGCCTGGGTCACGTCAGCAAGACGGATTGTGATATTAGAGATTTCATTTACACTAATGTTTAATTTATGTCCATGTGCTATCTATGTTGTGAATCGCGTGTGTGCGTGCGGCGTGTGTGGTGTGTGTGTGTGTGTGTGTGTGTGTGTGTGTGCGTGTGTGTGTAACTAAAAAGTAACAATAGAAGCGCTAGAAAACACAGTAAAAGAGTCTGAGTTTTATTAAAAATACTTGTGCCCCCCCCACCTCTAAAATCAAAATAGAAGATGAAAGAGAAGATGAAGCACTGAATAATACGGTTCCTGTGGTTCCTTTGATTTTTACCTTAAGCAAGATGTGACCAAGCAGCAACCTCAAGGGCTTATTTTTTTCTGACAGTATGATTTTTACAGCAGGTAAGAGATATTTTGAGTAGAAAAGTGCACAAATGTACAGGAAGTCACAGAGCGCCTGACATGTAGGATGCAAGTTGCATCGTCAGTGTCCTGGTAGCATGCAGGTCAAAGTTAGCTGCTGTTTTGACACAAAAAAATTAAGTTTAGGATTATTTATGGATATTCAAAATCAGGAGAGGAGCCATTATGAAAGCAGTAAGGAGTAAACAGAATAAAACGTTTTGTTTATGATCTAAGGCCAGGCAAACCATCATCAACCAGCCTTGCGATATCAGACGAATCTGCCCTAAATCAAGAGCACTCACTCCAAAGCAAAATCTGGAGACCAAAACGCCCCCAGAGGTATTCTGTACAGAAAAAAAAGATTGCTCAATTTAAGGCAATCTCAGTTGACTAAGGGTCTCCAAATGATGATACGAGCCTCCTACTTTCAAGGGGCAGCCCTTGTAAAAATCAAACAAACCACAGCCACATTGTTCAGTGTGTCATCTCTGCTTAGGTAACAACTAAGCAAAAAAGTCTGATTTGTGCAGTTATTTTAAAGAGGATGAGCAGATGTAAAAAAGTAATTTAACTGGAAACACTTCAGTAAAGCATTTCACATTGCTAAGGCTGAAAACTCAGCAAAAAACAGTATTTAGGACAAACGAGACTGCATTCAGGAGCTGAGAGAGAGAAGAGAAATCTAGGTTTCATGCACTAACCCTTCTATCTTCACACTTCTGCCATTTATCCTACAAGTTCTTCTTTTTTATTATGTCTTCCTTATCACTTCAGCCTTGAAAGTGTAGCTTTGTGATATGGCTCTTACCTTATTTAGCTCTGCTTCTATCTGCCACAGTTTCCTGAGGCTGTGCAGGATCGCCAGACGATCACCAAGGTACCTATACAAATGGAGGATCAAAAGGAGCAAAAAAGACAGAAAAGTGAAACATTACAGCAACCTAGTTAGGATTGTGATTTGGTCTTGTCCTATTTTGACACTATTGTTATTGGCTTTGATTACATTTCTTCCTACCCAAAACACCCTTGGTAATCTTCACAAACCCCACAACTCTGTTTAACATGAGGACACACTTACTGCACGCCAATCTTCTCCAGATCAGCATCATTGAGATACCGCAGCCCGACACCTGTGATTTTTTGTGCTGGATAACAGAGAAAACTGATGTGAGCTTATAAATCACAATACATAAATAAAGACAGCAGGTTAGCGGCAAAGATGCGCAGCTCTCAACTGGCTTAGGGACTTTTCTTTATTTATCAAAGAAGGGGGATAGCTGGGGCATGATTGTTTTATGACCCTCCTTTTTTATAAAATCATTTTATAAAGCCATTTAAAATAAAAATGGATAAATAAAAATAGCTTCCTGAGGTTTTTCAAAGCAAAAGTTTCTCCCACGCTGACACTGTTTTTTGCAAATTTTAATTAATTAATTTTATTGGCAATCATTAAAATAAAATGCCAAATCCAAATGCCAAATATCAGCTCCTTTAATTGTCCAGGCCGATAATCTATTAAGCCCTATAACAAACGCTCCATTTTGAGGCTGTGTATGTTGGAAAGAAGTAAACTTAATAATTTTCAAACTTCTTGTCGCTTGCTTTTTTAAATTACCAGCATTTACTTATATCTTACTTTCAATTCTTAAGTACATTCAAAATCACAGAATTACTCTTAATACATCAGTACAATGAATAAAAGACGCTTAAAGATTTTTACACAAATTGACCTATTTACTTTAAAAGATGAGTTTAACCTTTTAACAAAGTCTTTTGCTGGTCACAGAATTGTACTTTTACTCAAGTAGCCTATGGCTTTAAGGTACTTAATCCACCACTGCGTTTAGTAAATAACGAACAGTCCCTTACTGATTTCTGACTCACACTGAGAACTGTCCATTTTAGCCATCGCAGCATTAAACCAACCTCTGAATGTGTCTTCCCATTCAGCGAGACCCTCTGATCGCAGGTAGCGACACGTTTCCTCCACTCCCCATCGCATGTAGTGCGAGTCTGGCAGCCGGACCGCGGACACTCTCTTGTCCGGCGTGTGGAAGCTGTCACCGGGGGTCACAACCACCTCAAACGGCCGTTTTCGGTTCTCCATGCTGTCCTGGCAAAAAGGCGGCAATTCGGGTTAGACAGAGTGGTGGGACGCTAAGTTACAGCCGGCAACTTCACCCACGTCGACTGTAACAGCTGATCGGGTGCACAGAAGACACTCGAGCGGTGAAAAATACCCGGGTTTTGTTTCTGCACCGGGTGCGCCAAGCTAACCCGAAACACAGACATTTCCGGTGGCTGTAAGCCTATTCAAAATAAAAGTCTCTTGTCGTACAGTTCTCGCCTCTGAGCCATAGACTGTACGATCTTAGCAAATAAGCGAACTTGTGCTTAGATAATATTAGATAATACAGTGTAGCCAACTTCACCTTGTATGTTCACAGCAGATACCTCCACTCAAC
>NW_024643461.1:0-1231 GCF_008729295.1 Plectropomus leopardus
TTTTTTTGTTTCTTTTTTACAGTGAGGCGTTCAAGTACGCCTAATAAAATTGTACTTTTATTTTTTTGTAAAGTTATTTAACTTTTTGAGACCTGAGCATACCAGCTTGATTTCAAAAAGGCAATGAGCAACTCAACAAGATAGGGAAAATTTGGTAAAAATCTGTAAAATAAAGCAAAATAGAAAAAAAAACAAAAAAACAATGAAAGACCCAGAAAGAATGCAAGACAAATATCAAAGAATGATAAAATAGAAATATTTATACTTTCTGTAACATANATGTGGGCATGTTGCTGCAAAATAATGTAATCTTAGCAAAGACAACTACTGTAAGCGTGTCATATAATACACACGATCACTCTTAAACGCTACATATCATGTTTAGTTCGGGTTTTCACGTTCATGGCAGGCACGGAAATGTCAGCTTCCTCAGAGATACTCACAGGAGTGACAGAAAACTGTATAAACATCCATGTGATATCCAAAGCAGCGAGGAGGTAAACAATGTAAATGATTTTCATCCTCTTGGACTGATCAGTAACGTTAGCTTGAGGTGAAGCTCCGGTGATTTCCTCGTTAGTTTCTCTTCCTCCACCCATGTTGCTTCTTGTAGAAAATCACTGGTAACGTTACAACAAATAGTTGACCTAAAAGTCAAAATGCGGAAGAATCGAGGTATGTATGGTCAGGTAAAGTACACTTTAACCCGGTGAACTCCTTCATCGGTAATCTAACGTTAGCTGTACTTTGGAACCGAAAGGAAAGGCGACAAGGAGGCGTTACCGAGGTACATGTTAGCTACTTACTAAAAATTAACCATAGATAATTGTTCTGGATTAAGCTTTGTTCATTAGACAGCTGCATTTATCACTGATATAAATATTGTACCGTAATTAAGAACCGAGTGAACTTAAACGTCTCTTAACTAAAGTCCAACCGAGGATGTTGAATTTTTTTTTTGTTTCTTTTTTACAGTGAGGCGTTCAAGTACGCCTAATAAAATTGTACTTTTATTTTTTTGTAAAGTTATTTAACTTTTTGAGACCTGAGCATACCAGCTTGATTTCAAAAAGGCAATGAGCAACTCAACAAGATAGGGAAAATTTGGTAAAAATCTGTAAAATAAAGCAAAATAGAAAAAAAAACAAAAAAACAATGAAAGACCCAGAAAGAATGCAAGACAAATATCAAAGAATGATAAAATAGAAATATTTATACTTTCTGTAACATA
>NW_024643462.1:0-350 GCF_008729295.1 Plectropomus leopardus
GACCTCGTTGCCTAACCAAAATAGGAACCTAAAGAAACAAAGCATAATACACCACAGTAGTCAATAACCCGACAAGATGATAAGCCAAAAGCCTAATCCAGCTAAAGCTTGCCACTTAGAAACTGGTTGTCAGAATATCTTGAAGCAAATACCCCCACAGATGATTGTAAAAATATTTTTAGCCTGTAAGCCTACACAAGGTGCAATTTTTGTAAAAGTCAGAGCAGGGGATTTTTTAGAGACGTTATTCATTAGCCTTCTTGCGACAATAAATCGTAAACCATTTTTTTCTGTAGCTTACATACATATGAATTGAAGCTGAATATTTCATTAGATAAAATCCCGTTGTG
>NW_024643463.1:0-313 GCF_008729295.1 Plectropomus leopardus
GTCTGTCTGTCACAAAATACACCTGTCTGTCTGTCTGTCTGTCTGTCACTAAATACACCTGTCTGTCTGTCTGTCACAAAATACACCTGTCTGTCTGTCACTAAATACACCTGTCTGTCTGTCTGTCACTAAATACACCTGTCTGTCTGTCTGTCACTAAATACACCTGTCTGTCTGTCTGTCTGTCTGTCTGTCTGTCACAAAATACACCTGTCTGTCTGTCTGTCTGTCACTAAATACACCTGTCTGTCTGTCACAAAATACACCTGTCTGTCTGTCTGTCACAAAATACACCTGTCTGTCTGTCTGTCTG
>NW_024643464.1:0-375 GCF_008729295.1 Plectropomus leopardus
TTTGACCCCTCTTAAAAATGGCTGAAAACCACTTAGAATAACTCGTAGAGACGTGTTATAGCATACAAAGTGGAAATAAAGGCCAAAAAAGGCCAAAAACCTCATATTTTAGCATGTCCAAAAAAAATGTTCAACAAGGCAATAGTATAGTATGGCGAAAAAGTCCAATTTTGACACCTCTTAAAAATGGCTGAAAACCACTTAGAATAACTCGTAGAGACGTGTTATAGCATACAAAGTGGAAATAAAGGCCAAAAAAGGCCAAAAACCTCATATTTTAGCGTGTCCAAAAAAAATGGTTGACAAGGCAATAGTATAGTATGGCGAAAAAGTCAAATTTTGGCCCCCTCTTAAAATTGGCTGAAAACCACTTAG
>NW_024643465.1:0-295 GCF_008729295.1 Plectropomus leopardus
ATGTGAGCCCTGTTGCACATTAGTCCTGGGAGGAGACATTACATCTCAGACAGTCTTTGTTTCCACCCAGTCCTGGATTCCAACTCTCCCATCTGGGAGGTTCAGAAAAGAATTGTTTTTCTCCAAACTACCAAAAGGTGAAAATAAACTTACCACCTTGGAGTTGTAAGGTTCTGTCTACATTCTTGGTGGTTTTTAGATATTGAGCTTCAAAGTTTTCCCATTCCAAATAGCAAAATATGAACCTTTTTGGTTTGTAAATAAACAGGTTACAAAAATGCATATAACTATATAT
>NW_024643466.1:0-352 GCF_008729295.1 Plectropomus leopardus
GATAACATTGCTTTGGGTTAAAATAACAGGTTTACCTCTCCATGGTCCGCTCTCAGCCGGAGATAAATCAGTCGCCGACGCTGGCGCTGACGGAGGCGCTTCACCTCTTCCTCCAGGAAAATAAAAATTAAAAATAATAAAATAAGTAGTTCAGGTTCCATAACTTCTTTCTTTTCTTTCTTCTTTGTTTTTTGACACAGCTTCTTTTGTCCCTCTTCTCTCTCTCCCGCGAGCGCGAACCCAGAACTCCTTTGTGACGTAGGGTAAGGGCGGGAACATCTTGTGACGTAACCAGGAAATCCTCCGAAGGCTAGACCGTCCCAATTAACAACCGTTGATGCAGCCTTCGGAG
>NW_024643467.1:0-210 GCF_008729295.1 Plectropomus leopardus
CACAAAAACACTTTTCATCATACCACCTCCTTCAAGAATGGAGGAGAGCAGAAAAGGTGAGCAAGACAACTTGTAATCACTTTTCTGATCATGAAAGCTGATATATATACATGTGGCAATGGTTAATTAACAGTGTCCTCCTCAATGGGGAAAACTGGAAGTAACAAACATGTTTCTGGGGAGTCTGGTACTACGTACAACTTGGCATAT
>NW_024643468.1:0-303 GCF_008729295.1 Plectropomus leopardus
ACATGTGTAATTCATGGTAGACAAATTAAAAGAGATTATATGAGAAATTTATATGATAATCTGTAAAAAAAAAAAATAAACAATACAATGCATAACATTTTTTTCTCTCAAAGATGTCAGAAATTATCCTTAAGATAACTCTTACGAGCTGAAACAAATCTCCACTTTTGCCAAGAACCAGATCGGCAAAATACGAGTATTCAGAAACTCACTGTATTATTCATTCTGTTGAAATAAAGCCTGAACATAAATGCATGTCAGCTGAGTTTCACAGAACCTTGACATCCATTGTCAGGGAGTAAC
>NW_024643469.1:0-312 GCF_008729295.1 Plectropomus leopardus
CTGATTGTTGATCAGCTGACTGCTGGTGTTTGGCAGTAAGATGGTGATGGACTGACTGGTTGATGTGGTGCACAGACCCGTTTGTGGCTCTCAGGTAGACTTTGGCAGTATTTTCGTTATACCAAAGGTATGTTTTTAATTCTCATCATAAATACAAGCGCTCCTCTTTTTATTATCCTTTGGTTCGTTTTACGCGCTTTTCATTCTTCCTGTTGTGATAACTGTGTGTGTGTTGATGCATGTGTCCTAAATGTAGTCCAGATTGTTTATTTGAGTGTAATCAGTGAATTTGCAGCTCAGCTCCTACAATAA
>NW_024643470.1:0-220 GCF_008729295.1 Plectropomus leopardus
AGTGTCTCAGCTGTGTCCTCTGTCGGGGGTGTGGGGATCCTCCTCTGGCTCTTTTTTTGATCAACAAGCTCTATTTTGATGCTGTTTTATGTCTCTGACACCTTATGGAGACTAAAAGGACAAAAACTATACACTTTATTTTTATTATACATTAGAAAATGGTTGGGGGGCCACCAGGGACCCTAACAGGGGCCAGATTTGGCCCACGGGCCGTCAGTTG
>NW_024643471.1:0-246 GCF_008729295.1 Plectropomus leopardus
ACATTAGCAAGTTAGCACTGTCTTTGTGAGCATGCTAGCATGCAGTCAGGGGGGGCCGGTGAATTAGGTAAAGATGATTATTAAAATTCTAAAAAGCCCACACAAACACATCTTTGTGTTTGTGTGGGCCCACACCTTGTCTTTAGCAATTAGACTCTAAAGGGGGATTTTGTAATCAAGGGGTGTCGCCCCGAGAAGGAGCAGCAAGATAAATACCTCATGGAGTTAAGACACTGGTTGTTGTCA
>NW_024643472.1:0-903 GCF_008729295.1 Plectropomus leopardus
AGCCGCAAACACCTGATAAAGAAATTCCAAACATTAGTAAGTGACATTGCCGGCCAACACTCAGGCAAATGTTGCTGATTTGAAGGCCTGAGTAAAAGAGCGCTGTGACTCACTGTGCCGCATCTGAGCCAAGGTCAACCTGATGGTCTACGTTCTAGACCATCAGGTTGATGGAAGGAGAAATGTGTAAACGTAAGAGAGTCTAAGACAGAGGGATAGAAAGATGCAGAGACCAAAAAAAAAAAACAACAAACAGATGAAAACCAACCCGAGCGCACAGCTGGGCTTTTAACTGATACGTTTTTGCAAATAAATTTCAAATTAATGTTCAATGGAAATGGCAAAGGCTGATTAAATATTTTTTATCATCATAGACAAAGAAACCTAGCACAGCTTATTCAACTACTGATTAAGAAATTATGAGATAAGCAGTGATTTAAATGCTTTTGTTAAAACAAACATGAGCAAATTGGCTTGATATCTTTTAAAAAACATGGGGAGAAGTTACAGGTTACAAGAGAATTACCTGAAATTGAGCAAAATAGAGAAAAAAAAACCCCAAACCCCAAAATGTAAAAAATAAATATACAGACAAAATAGTTAACAATAATTGTAAAAATAGTAATTATAAATGTAGTTCTTTGTGCATTTTTTTGTATTATTTTGAAAGAATTAATTTTTTAAAAGTAATTTTCAGGTCATTTTCTTTTTCTAATTTCCTGCAATTTGTTGGGTATCTCTTGCTAAGTTTGTTATTGCCTTTTACGGTATGTTATCAAAAGAAATAAAACCAATTTTCTCAGGTTTCAAAGGTGTCAGAACGTAATAATAATAATCATAATAATATTAATAATAATAATAATAATAATAATTCATTGTGTTTGGTGGTGATTTATGATTGCA
>NW_024643472.1:932-1177 GCF_008729295.1 Plectropomus leopardus
AGCCGCAAACACCTGATAAAGAAATTCCAAACATTAGTAAGTGACATTGCCGGCCAACACTCAGGCAAATGTTGCTGATTTGAAGGCCTGAGTAAAAGAGCGCTGTGACTCACTGTGCCGCATCTGAGCCAAGGTCAACCTGATGGTCTACGTTCTAGACCATCAGGTTGATGGAAGGAGAAATGTGTAAACGTAAGAGAGTCTAAGACAGAGGGATAGAAAGATGCAGAGACCAAAAAAAAAAA
>NW_024643473.1:0-289 GCF_008729295.1 Plectropomus leopardus
AATTATGACTGAAATATATTCTATTAATGATTTTTAACAAAAAATATCCAAATTACTGCATCAAATTACAGAATCCCTTTTTATTTCTGAGGTGTAAATGCAAAACATAAACTAGGCAACGAATGCATCTCTGGACATTCACAATGTCCCCTGCTGTTAAAAAAACCTGTATGGGCGAGCGGGGCTGCAGCCGGTCAGTGTGGTTTGGCCTCGTAGTTTGTTTTTTTGGGGTCATGTAGTTGTCATTGAGGAGAAACGTGTGTAGGCGGGGCTGACCAAAGCGCCTCAC
>NW_024643474.1:0-237 GCF_008729295.1 Plectropomus leopardus
AATATGGCGTTTAGCATCGACGCTAATGTATATAATGTATATGTATCATCGAAATATGGTTAAAAATACGGACGGAAGACACCAAATATCAGATCTATCGTTACGCATTAATTTAACAAGGTCCCGTAAAAACACAAGAATTACCAGGCTGGATAGAGAGGCTTCTGACAGAGCTACGATGCGTCGGACTGACGGCAGCTTTTACTGGCGAATAAAAGTAAGGGGAGCGAAAAACGG
>NW_024643475.1:0-208 GCF_008729295.1 Plectropomus leopardus
GAGGCAAAGAAGCAGAAGGGTACAGAAGAGGTGAGAGAAACAGAAGATGGGGAAGTTATTTCACACTTCTTGCCATCATGATACTCCTTCTTTGTGTGACCCGCCAGTTCTCTGTGAGATTTACTGACGATGATTATATGAAACAGAATGCACAAATCTGCACTCACTTCCCTTTTCTCTTTCATGACCTCATCCTGAATGTTCCCTT
>NW_024643476.1:0-258 GCF_008729295.1 Plectropomus leopardus
TAGAGCTGCTGCTCCTTTACGTCAAAAGGGGCTAATTGAGGTGGTTCAAGCATCTGATCACGATGACTCCTGGGCGCCTCCCTCTGGAGGTGTTCCGGGCACATCCAACGGTAGTTTGCCACGGGGCAGACCCAGAACACACCTGAAGGATCACGTATCTTGTCTGACCTGGGAACATCTTGGGGTCCCTCAGGAGGAACTGGAAAGCATTGCTGGGGAGAGGGATGCCTGGAGTGCTCTGCTTAGCCTGTTGCCCCC
>NW_024643477.1:0-352 GCF_008729295.1 Plectropomus leopardus
CCTAAAATCTTAAATAAATTCTGTAATCCTAAAAATGTCCTAAACTTATAGCATGTCCTAAAATCAGAGTAATGTCCTGTTATCCCAGAAATGTCCTAAAATCTTTGAAACTTCCTATGATTCTAGAAATGTCCGTAAATCCTAGAAACAATCTCAAATCCTAGAAACACGTCCTACTGGTAGGAAGCCCTGGGGCAGACCCAGAACACGCTGGAGGGGTTACATATCTCGACTGGTCTGGGAACAGCTTGGGGTCCGCCAGGAGGAACTAGAAAGAGTTGCTGGGGAGAGGGGTGCCTGGAGTGCTCTGCCTAGCCTGTTGCCCCCGTAACCCAGCCCCAGATAAGTGAAC
>NW_024643478.1:0-464 GCF_008729295.1 Plectropomus leopardus
TCAAAAATATACAGTATGAGTAATTTTTGTGTTCCCAATAATATTTGTTTGCTCACTGATGAATCGCATGACCTGGCAAAGCTGTCTGAGACTGAGAACGTGACCACAGATACAAATATACCCATTATCTTGTAAAATAATTTGAATTTTTTTTCAAAATATTATTTTAAAAAATGCAGGTCCCCCCCCTTTTTTTGGCAAGTAAAAAAAAAATTTATTTGTTTTAAGTAATATCTGCACTCGTGTGTATACACACATTTTAAACACAGCCCCTCCTTTTTTTTTTTTTACATAATTTATTTTCAAGGATGCACATTTTTGTATTTTAAAAAGAAGTTTGTAACCTGTAGTTTAAGGAAGTCTATGATTTAGTGATAAAATATGTATGATTTCAATTTTTCCAAGCCATGACCGAACCGTATCACCCTGACATCACTACTGTTAGCACAACAAAAAAAGCAGTT
>NW_024643479.1:0-464 GCF_008729295.1 Plectropomus leopardus
TCAAAAATATACAGTATGAGTAATTTTTGTGTTCCCAATAATATTTGTTTGCTCACTGATGAATCGCATGACCTGGCAAAGCTGTCTGAGACTGAGAACGTGACCACAGATACAAATATACCCATTATCTTGTAAAATAATTTGAATTTTTTTTCAAAATATTATTTTAAAAAATGCAGTTTCCCCCCGTTTTTTGAGCAAGGAAAAAAACAACTTATTATTTTTTAATGAATTTGCCCCCCGTGTGTATACACACATTTTAAACACAGCCCCTCCTTTTTTTTTTTTTACATAATTTATTTTCAAGGATGCACATTTTTGTATTTTAAAAAGAAGTTTGTAACCTGTAGTTTAAGGAAGTCTATGATTTAGTGATAAAATATGTATGATTTCAATTTTTCCAAGCCATGACCGAACCGTATCACCCTGACATCACTACTGTTAGCACAACAAAAAAAGCAGTT
>NW_024643480.1:0-450 GCF_008729295.1 Plectropomus leopardus
TGGAGCCCAAGAGCGGCAGTTCAGGACGCAGAGGCTGCTCTTAGGCAAGCAGAGATAGTAGGTAATGTTCAATTTGGCCGAGAAGGCTTGGGGCTTGGGCCAGGCAAACCGGTGTGGAATACAGCAGGCCCCAATGATAGAAGAAAACTGGTAGTGGAACGGCTATGTAGGCAGGAGGAGACTATAAGGGAGGCTAAGGCAGTGGCTCAGGCTAAACAGGGTCAGTGGTTGAATTGGCAAAGTGTAGAGAGGAGGAAGCTTAGCTGGAGGGACCTGTGGAGTATGCAGGTGAGCCGCATTAGATTTCTGATAGGGGCTACATATGATGTGTTGCCAACCACCCAGAACTTGAAGCTCTGGGTAAATGGTGACCCATCATGCCCATTGTGTTCAGGTACTGCAACGGTAAGACATATTTTGTCAAGCTGCAAAATTAGTTCATCACAGGGC
>NW_024643481.1:0-371 GCF_008729295.1 Plectropomus leopardus
ATATGAAAATAAATAGTTTTCTAACCTATAAAACATTTAATGGGGGCGAACGTGTATGCATGCTTAACACAGCGCTGAGAAACAAAGCATTTTTTAAGTGACTGTAAGATTTAAAACAGCAAATGCAACTTTAAAATGGCCTCCCAAATAAAATGTCAAGATCCACTACATGGTATTTTTTAACAGTTTAACAATATACCATAAGTAGTGTATCAGTGTATCAGCGTACCATCAGTAGTTGCAATTTATTTATTAGTTATCAAGTAGTATTGACAAAAGTATAACTAACAGTCAGTTAACAGCCAGCTTAGGAAAGATGACACTGACATGTAAAATTACCAGCACATTTATGGAGCGAAATGCATCCCTAA
>NW_024643482.1:0-266 GCF_008729295.1 Plectropomus leopardus
CATTGACACTCAGCTTTACAGGTCTTTACATTCCAGTGTTGTCAACTCAAACAACTCTTTAGCACTTAAAGTTTAACTAATGTTAATGTGTTTCTGATGGCCATTGCGTTAAAAAGTCAGACAAACAGAGCCACTGAGAGCCAAGATGCCCTACTGCTTTAGAGGGCCACTTAATAAATAATTACCTTTCAATTATTTCAGTGATATTACATACATGTAGTTATTATGTCACTTCCCAGCAGATGTTTCTTCATGTGAAAAACATG
>NW_024643483.1:0-2682 GCF_008729295.1 Plectropomus leopardus
TTGATAATTTACTGATGATTTTTTTTTTCTTGTTACTTTTCACATTGTTTTTTTAACGCAATATGCTGGACATGCACATATATTATATATATATTATACATATGACTACTGACCTCTGCTAATTTCACTTCCTGTCCTTCTTTTCAAAGACTAATTTTTGGGACATTTTCTAGTCACCTTTTCCCAAAATGTCTATATGAACATACAGTAATTGGTCTGATGAAATAACTGTCAGAAAAGTTGATTATTGTTGTTTTTTAAAATGTACCTGGATTGTAATCTGCCTGTTTCGAGTTAAATGTAACCAGCTAATCGGCTTCGTAGAGCAAACATAAAGAATAGTTGTTTGTTTGAAGGCTCAGGTAGAAAAGTCTTCTGCGCAGCTGTAGAAAAATCATTAGGCCTCTTCCCTCCGACAGCCGAGCATGACGTGTCGTGTTTTAAAAACTCCCGGCGTGTGCTTTGATAGTTTTTCCCCAACACATTTCGTCGACCTTTTCTGGGGCAAGGTGACGCTATCAGCACGAGGGATCTTATCAGCTGTGTAATGTGTCATAAGTGGTAATGTAACTGAGGTGTGTGTGCATGTGTATGTGCGTGTGTGTGAGTGTGTGTGGGGCTGGGCCGATGTGTGGCGGAGTGATGGTGATGGCGATAGGTGTGATAAATGTGCCGATGTGTCAGTCATTTCTGATATGCCTGGTAGCCTGAGGGGGGGAACAGGGAAGAGGAGATGGGCCGTGTTTGATAAATACGGGAGAGATTCCATCTGCAAACAAGTGAAACGTTAGATTTCTGATTAGGGCCGACACGTCTTGCACGCTCTTGCTTTGGAGGGCTGAGATTCATGATTTCTGCTCGGTGATGGCTCCGTAAAGCGCCAGAGATAGCGACGTGAACGGGATGTTGGGTTTGTAACTGGTGTTAGTGAGTGGGCACTGAGAGGGAGATCTGCGGCGCTCGATAAATGAATAAACTACACAAACGCAGACGTAGAGACGGTATGGAAGAGACTCGCAACCGGCTTTACTACGGAGGCCACTTTGGAAAGACAACAAGAAGCCAGGGGCCAGTCTGGGCCGCTGCCCCATATGTGTTTCTAGGATTTTAAGATTAGAGGAATTGTAACATTTTAAGACATATCTAAGATTGTAGGACATTTCATGGAATTTAGGACAATTCTAGGGTTTTCGGATGTTGCTCAGATTTAAGGACATTTCTAGAATTTTAGTTCTAGGATTTAAGGACATTTCTAGGATTTTAGGATGTTTTCAGGATGTTAGGACATTTTTAGAACTTTAGGACAGTTCTCAGATTTTAGGACATGTCTGGGATTTTAGGACGTTTGTAGGAGACATTTTTCAGATTTCAAGGTGTTTTCAGGATGTTAGGACACTTTTTTAGGACATCTCTCAGATTTTGGGGGTGTGTCTGGGATTTAAGGAGGTTTCTAGGATTAGGACATTTTTAGGATTTTCTGAGATTTCTTTGATATTTGAACATTTTTTTTGGAATTGAGGATATTTGGGATTTTAGAAGATTTCTAGGACTTTAAGGAGGGGTTTGACATTAGGACATTTCTAAGATTTTAGAATGTGGTCTGGGATTCTGGGGTATTTCTTGGATTTTGGGACGTTTCTAGGATCTTTAGTACATTATGGTCTTGGCCACGACCTCTGTTGGGGGTGTGGGGGATCATCCACAAGCTCTGTTTTGATGCTGTAGTTGTTGTTATGCACTCTGACAGCTTATGGATACTAGAAGTACAAAAACATTTCACAGTGTCAATCACTATATTTTTTATTGTATATTAGAAAATTGTTAGGGGGCCACTCGGCACCCTATCAGGGGCCAGATATGGCCCATGAGCCATATGTTGAGTCTCACTGCTATATGGCATGTGAGCAGTGCTCTCTTTCACTCCCCTGTGTGTGTGTGTGTGTGTGTGTGTGTGTGTGTGTGGTGTGTGTGTGTGGAATGTTTCTCTACCTGCATCGACAGGTTGCTCAGCTCTTCTTTACCTGTCAGACCCGCAGGGCCAGGTCACAGCTCGGTTTATGTGACTGTGTGGGGCTTTGTGTGTGTGTGTGGTGTGTGTGTGTGTGTGTGTGTGTGTGTGTGTGTGTGTGTAGGTGGGGGTGGGGGGTCTTCATGTTTACTGTATATACAGCTCAAACACTGCTCATTATTGTGGGAGTGTGTTTGAGTCCGTTGTCTTCTGTGTGTGAACTTTTATGTTCAGTTGCTCAAAGCTGTTATTGAGCAACACACTCTCCTGCATGCTGATTATTACTTTTACTTCTAAGTATGCTGCATTAGCAGGGTTTGTGGCAGCCTGCCATGTCTGAAACATCTGCCGCCACAAGTTGATTTTATATTTTTGGAGCTGGACCGTTCATTAGGAGCACCTTTAAGGCTCTGTGTGATTCCTCTGCAAATACGCAACAGCAGCATATCCTGTAAACTTGCTAACAGTAATGTTGCCTCTTTTTTGGTGGAAAGTAGCATCAGAGCTGCGTGACAGCCAAAATTTGACAGCCGGCAGAGAATGAGGACAGAGCGGACACTGGCAAGAAACCGTCAGAGAATGAGAGCGGAGCGGACATTTAGAGACACCGGCAGAGAATCTGGGTCTGGGATATGTCAGTGTGTGAGTGTAGCTGCTGACAGTCTGGGATATGT
>NW_024643484.1:0-313 GCF_008729295.1 Plectropomus leopardus
TGGCTCAGTGGATAGAGCGGGTGCCCCACGTATAGAGGCTGTGTCCTCGCTGCAGCGGCCGCGGGTTCGATTCCAGCCTCGGCCCTTTGCTGCATGTCATCCCACCTCTCTCTCCCCCCTTCACACTTGTGCTGACCATCAATTAAAGACAAAAATGCCCAAAAAATATGTGAAAAGTATTTGTTGTTTTTTTTTAATGGTACGGGGAAAAAATCAACAAAGTAGTACAATTTTTAACGTACTTAAAAGAATTTTGTTTTTTTATTATTATTGCTTCTTTTTTTTTTTTTTAATTTTTGGCACTTTTTGCAGG
>NW_024643485.1:0-265 GCF_008729295.1 Plectropomus leopardus
GATATCTTTAGACTTGACAAACTCAAAAAAGACTTGCAATTAACTTGTAAATGTAGTATGCTGTTATTCTGTTCTTAAAATGACATTGGGCATTTTGACTTGTTTAGAACTCAAAACTCAAAGATTAGGACTTGGGACTTGACTTGGCACTTGTTACCCTGTGTACCCACCAAACGCGATGAAAATTATTTCATCGCGCCTCAAATGAAATCGCGTCGCGCCGGACGCTCCAGTTTTGACGCTCGTACAAAAACCCCAAAATGGG
>NW_024643486.1:0-278 GCF_008729295.1 Plectropomus leopardus
GCCGCAAAAGTTCAATTATTTCAACTCGAGCGTTGGACGCGAGGCGTTGGACGCGACGCGAATTTCGCGTCCAACGCGTCCAACGCGCCGCGAATTTCGCGTCCAACGCGCCGCGCAATCGCGTCCATCGCGTCACCCGGCAAAATGAGGCGTCAAATCGCGTCTTTGCATTGACTTTGTATGTAATCTTGAGGCGCGATTATTTTTAATCGCGTTTGGTGGGTACGCACCGTTAGAAACAAGCTTGGCTAATGCTACTTGCTGTTGACTATCTTGTA
>NW_024643487.1:0-215 GCF_008729295.1 Plectropomus leopardus
GGTGGTGAGTTGGCTCCAATGGTGGGGGAGGACGCCGGTCAGACCGGCAGACCCAAACGCATAGTGACGGTCTGCTGGGAACGTCTGGCAGAGTGTCCCGTCAGAAGGAGCTTCAACTCCCACCTCCGGAAGAGCTTCAACCATGTCCCGGGGTAGGCTGGGGACAAGGAGTCCTAGTGGGCCGTGTTCCGTGCCTCTATTGCTGAGGCGGCCGA
>NW_024643488.1:0-248 GCF_008729295.1 Plectropomus leopardus
TTGATAATAAAAGATTCCAGATGAGGAGAGCAGTGCTGAAGGATCACCGTCACGTCGTTACACCAGCCACTGTTCGTGTAAAAACAGATACCTCCACCTTTCATCTTGCCGGACAGCTCCGTGTGGCGATCCGCTCTGAGGAGTTGGAATCCTGCCAGCTGCAGCGCAGAGTCCGGTGTCGTTCCACACAGCCACGTCTCTGTGAGGCACAGAACAGAAGATGAAGAGAAGTCTCTGTTCTTCCCCAA
>NW_024643489.1:0-281 GCF_008729295.1 Plectropomus leopardus
CAGAGAATCTGGTCAGCGAGCGTGCGTTGTGCGTCCTGCACGTTAGCTGACGGTGGTATGTAAACACCAACCAGAATGAATGAAGCGAACTCACGGGGGGAATAAAAAGGTTTGCAGTTGATAATAAAAGATTCCAGATGAGGAGAGCAGTGCTGAAGGATCACTGTCACGTCGTTACACCAGCCACTGTTCGTGTAAAAACAGATACCTCCACCTTTCATCTTGCCGGACAGCTCCGTGTGGCGATCCGCTCTGAGGAGTTGGAATCCTGCCAGCTGCAG
>NW_024643490.1:0-420 GCF_008729295.1 Plectropomus leopardus
TTTTTGACAATTTTTCCTGAGCTATAGTACTTTTTTTTGCCATATTGTAATTTGGCGTAAAACACTAAAAATATTGACTTTTTTGACCTTTTATTTTCACTAGATATGCGATAAACTGCCTCAACTTGCTGTACTATGACTTATTTTAACATTTGGAGAGATGACTTTTCTGACAATTTTTTCCTGAGCTATAGTATGGCTTTTTTTGCCATGTTGTAATTTGACGTAAAATGCTAAAAATATTGACTTTTTGGATTGTTTTTTTCAGCTAGATATACTGTAAATTGCCTCAACATGCTGTACTATGAATTATTGTAACATTTGGGGAGATGGCTGTCCAGACAATTTTTCCTGAGCTATAGTACTTTTTTTTGCCATATTGTAATTTGGCGTAAAACACTAAAAATATTGACTCTTTTG
>NW_024643491.1:0-462 GCF_008729295.1 Plectropomus leopardus
AGACGCGATTTGACGCCTCATTTTGCCGGGCGACGCAATGGACGCGAAATTCGCGGCGCGTTGGACGCGAAATTCGCTTCGCGTCCAACGCTCGAGTTGAAATAGTTGAACTTTTGCGGCGTCGTCGCGTGAAGACGCGCCGCGACAGCCTATCAGCGTTGAGATCGTCATCGACGTGCTGACGTATGGACGTCCTGGTGTTCCCTCGCAAAATCTAATCAAACCGCCAGAAACAATGGAGGAGCTGCTTATCGTCGCCGTCACCGCTCACCCAGAGCTGTACGACAGTTCCTGTCCCTTGTTGCAGGAGACGGTGGAACTCGCCGAGCTCACGCGGCCTCCGTAGGGTAGCATGCACCCAGGACCGACGTCGGCGCCTAGCCCGCAGACGACGCTGGGAACTTCTCCAGAGCAGCTGCATTGCAGTCCCATTTTGGGGTTTTTGTACGAGCGTCAAAACTG
>NW_024643493.1:0-205 GCF_008729295.1 Plectropomus leopardus
AATGGTCTAAAAAGTCAATATTTTGAGCGTTTAAGCCAAAGTTTCGTGTGGAGAAAAACGCCATACTATAGCTCAGGGAAAAATGGTCAAAAAGTAATCTCCCCAAATACTGAAAAAAGTCATAGAACAGGATGTTCACGCTGTTTATAGTGTAATCTGTTGAAAAAATGGTCAAAAAAGTCAATATTTTGAGCGTTTTAGGCCA
>NW_024643494.1:0-1447 GCF_008729295.1 Plectropomus leopardus
CTACTCCTCTCTCCTCCTCCTCTCTCCTCCTCCTCTCCTCGTCCTTCTGCTCCTCTGTGTTTTTCTGGATCTCCGTGTTCATTAATAATCTGCTCGGAGGTTCCAGCTTCTGTTTGGATCCTGAAGCTTCTTACAACAAAAACACAAACAGCAGCTCTTATTATGAAGCTGCAGCCCCTCTGAGTGTGTGTGTGTGTGTGTGCACACGTACATATGTATATGTGTGTGTGTGTGTGTGTGTGCACGTACATATGAATGTGTGTTCACACGTACATATGTATATGTGTGTGTGTGTGTGTGTGTGTGCACATGTACATATGTATATGTGTGTGTGTGTGTGTGTGTGTGTGTGTGCGCACACGTACATATGTATAATATGTATAAGTGTGTGTGTGTGTGTGTGGGGGTGGGGGGGGGACTCAGGCTGAAATTCTCTGGTCAAACTTTCAAAAATAGGCGTTTTCGTTGCAGCGTTGTAAATCCCACGTATGTCAACTCACGATGAGCATCGAGTTCACATTACATTTTGGAGTGTGTCACCTTTATAAATTCTTTTAATTGTCTGTTCATTTTTTTCTACAATTCATTTTTAAACCGATTTGTGACTAGATTCATTATTATTTATATTAATTTGTATTTGTTTTTTTTTATTTTATTTTTGTTGTTTTTATTTTGTATATTTTAAGTTACTTGAATTTCCAGGTTTTTATTAACATTGCCAATTAGTGTTTTACCAGAAATTTCATACAGATTTTTTTTAGTAGATTTATTTTTATTTGCATCTATTTATTTTTTCTTATTTATTTTTGTGTTTATTCCACAAAGTTGCATTTATTCTCATATTTCTATGATATTACATTAACTTTTGTACTTTTTTTTACAATGCAAAGTCAAAGTGAGAAAACAAACACTTTGTTCGAGGTCTTCATCAGAAAAACACCTGAACCTTCGCACTCTTTGTTTCGTCTGATCTCGACCTGCTGATGGTAACAATGCCACCATTCACATTTTCATCTCATCGAATATAAAAACACAGAGAGACAAATGGTGAGAAGGAGGAGGAGCAGGAGGAGGAGCAGGAGGAGGAGGAGGAGGCGTTTCTGCTGCGTTCACACAAACGTTGATTCTTTATGATTTTCCTGAAAAGTGCGTTGATGGTCTCTCTGAAGTGTCTCCCTCACACTCAGCTGTTTGGGCGTCCAACACAAATCCATTTGTTTTTTCAGCGCGGCGTTTATGATGTCCTCTTTTTTAAAAGTCAAACTGACACGAAGTCTGACAGACCGTCACAGTCGTCTCGTTTCAAAGCGAAAGAAACCTGAGAAGACTGCAAAGTCGACATTTCATCATCATCAACATTTAAAGAACGGCTCCGAGTTTGTGACGTTACAGCTCCTGCTCCATACACACACACACGCACACGCACACACGCACACACACACACACA
>NW_024643495.1:0-200 GCF_008729295.1 Plectropomus leopardus
AGCCTACCCCGGGACATGGTTGAAGCTCTTCCGGAGGTGGGAGTTGACGCTCCTTCTGACGGGACACTCTGCCAGACGTTCCCAGCAGACCGTCACTATGCGTTTGGGTCTGCCAGGTCTGACCGGCGTCCTCCCCCACCATTGGAGCCAACTCACCACCAGGTGGTGATCGGTTGACAGCTCCACCCCTCTCTACACCC
>NW_024643496.1:0-303 GCF_008729295.1 Plectropomus leopardus
TATGGAGAAAAACGCCGTACTATAGCTCAAGGAAAAATGTTCAAAAACGTGATCTTTGGAAACGCTGAAAAAAGTCATAGAACAGCATGTTGATGCTGTTCATAGTATAGCCTGTTGAAAAAAATGGTCTAAAGAGTCAATATTTTGAGTGTTTTAGGCCAAAGTTTCGTATGGAGAAAAAACGCCATATTATAGCTCAGGGAAAAAATGTCAAAAAAGTGATCTTTCGAAACGCTGAAAAAAGTCATAGAAGAGAATTTTCGGGGTGTTTATAGTGTAATCTGTTGAAAAAATGGTCTAAAG
>NW_024643497.1:0-385 GCF_008729295.1 Plectropomus leopardus
ACACACACACACACACACACAGACAGAGACACACAGACACACACACACAAAGACACACACACACACAGAGACAGAGACACACAGACACACATAAAGACACACACACACACACACACACACACACACACAGACACACAGACACACACACACACAGAGACACACACACACACACACAGACACAAAGACACACACACACACAGAGACAGAGACACACAGACACACACACACACAGAGACACACACACACAGAGACAGAGACAGACACACACACACACAGAGACAGAGACACACAGACACACACACACAGACAGAGACACACAGACACACACACACACAGACACACACACACAGAGACAGAGACAGAGACACACACACACACACACACA
>NW_024643498.1:0-419 GCF_008729295.1 Plectropomus leopardus
CACTTTTATTTAATCTTGGAATTTCCAGCTCAGCTGTGTAAACAAAATTGTTACATTTATACTGTTAGGTATAAAAATTGTGCCATTGAAACCCATCCAAGCTGCAGTGTTTGATCTCACAGCCATCAAAGCATAAAACATGCACTGTATTATTTCTGGGTGTCATCTGGGCTTTTGCTTTGGAATTTGTCATTTTTACTGTTTTGGTTAAAAAATAAACTTAATGAAAATAGAAAATTATATTATTGTATAATAGTTTTTAAAGCTTGGTTCTGAAAAGCGTATTTTTTGCACAGAGTGATATGAGTGTGTCTTTAATATTAAAGCAATTAACGCAAAGAATGATGAGTTCATTGGGTAAATGCATATTTCTGTGTGAAGGAGCTAAATTGCTCAGCTCTGAAATGATGTTAAACAAA
>NW_024643499.1:0-204 GCF_008729295.1 Plectropomus leopardus
TGTCTGCTGCCTCCGGAGTCCCACAGGCCAAGAAGGCCCGATAGGACACCTTCTTCAGCTTGACGGCACCCCTTACCGCCGGTGTCCACCAGCGGGTTCGGGTGTTGCCGCCCCGACAGGCACCAACCACCTTACGGCCACAGCAGCGGTCGGCCGCCTCTGCAATGGAGGCACGGAACACGGCCCACTTGGACTCAATGTCCC
>NW_024643500.1:0-354 GCF_008729295.1 Plectropomus leopardus
TGATGCTGTTTTATGTCTCTGACACCTTATGGAGACTAAAAGTACAAAAACTATTCACAGTGTCAATCACTTTATTTTCACTGTGAATCAGAAAATGGCTGGGGGGCCACTCGGCACTCTACTGGGAGCCCAGATTTGGCCTGCGGGCCTCAATTAAGTACAGCTGCCAAAGTGCATCAGAAGGCACAAAGCTGAGCTTGTTTATCAAAAATATTTGGATAAAAACATGAAACAGCTGAGCTTCTGGGCCTAAAGAATAACTCACCAACATCTCCTCCTGCCCCCCTTCAAAGCAGTCTAGACCCGGCCCTGGCTTCTCAGTTTAACGTGCTCTCGGTTGCGTGCAGCGGACGC
>NW_024643501.1:0-308 GCF_008729295.1 Plectropomus leopardus
TCGTCCTAGTCTTTGCTAGGACCTCTGTCGGGGGTGAGGAGGGCTCCTTTTGTTCTGTTTTTTGGCACCTTGCCCCCTTATTATATACTTAAAGTACAAAAACAATTCCCAGTGTGAATCACTTTTTTTTTTTTATTGTAAATTAGAAAATGGTTGGGGGGCCACCTGGCTCCCTCTCGGGGACCAGATTTGTCCTGCAGTCCACAAGTTGAGTATCACTGTTTTAGAGTAATTAAAAAGACTGGATTATTACATTCCAGGGCTAAAGACATACAACTATACCTGCTCCACTGAATACAATTACTGCA
>NW_024643502.1:0-327 GCF_008729295.1 Plectropomus leopardus
TGAGTAAAATCAGCAGCTACTATGTTACATGAATTTTAGGTTGTTAGGTTTTACTGTATTTTGCTCATAATCGGGTATTTTTCGGCTTTAAGTAAATACACTCCATATCAGTGATGTGTAGTTCTTTTGGTGCTTTTGACATCAGATCTTAACAAAATATTAATTTCTCGTTGCAGTTTCTCTCATCGGTTCAGATACTCAGGTGGAGTCAAGTTGTTTGTGAATCTGCTCTGTGCAGCAGCAGAGAGAGAACAGCAGACAGGAGAGAAGATACTGCAGCTGTTATCATCAGTGTGCACATATGAGACATTCCCTTTAAATCACATC
>NW_024643503.1:0-250 GCF_008729295.1 Plectropomus leopardus
ACATACAGTATATGGGTGCAGAGTGCCTAGCTCTGATCCTAGCAGCCAACCTTGTCATGCCACACTGGATGAGGCGTTGTGTGGTATAGAACAGTCTGGGTTATCAGAGGCTTTACAGATAGCATCTTCTAAATCAGCTTACAAACCACCATTGAGAAGAACAATTGTGTCCAAAATCCAGTAGCTTTACAGCACAGAAAAGAGGAAAAAAGAGGATGTAATGGCAGCAGCCATATATATTGCGCTGACC
>NW_024643504.1:0-389 GCF_008729295.1 Plectropomus leopardus
TACTGGAACTCACTTTAATGTCTGACCGCATTAAATCCGTCAAGCGTCTACATAACTCTCAATACGCAATACAGAGCTTCCGCTCAGAACTACTTCCTGTTGCAGTCCTTTCAACATAAGAGCATGTTGGAATATGCTGAACATCACCACATGGGCGTTTGACGGAGGGAAAAGGTGATGACGTTAAATTGAGTCAAGGGTGTATCATGGACAAAAGACCAAAGAAACCATCAGATGTCCAGATCAGAAAGAAAGGGAAAGAAGAAGAGGAGAAACGCTCAAAAGATAAAAGGTATGCAGGTCAAGTGACGTTAATTGTATGTAATGAAACAGAAGCTTATACGCTATTTATTATCCTCTTGCTAATATGCTGCTACTTAGCCACAGAA
>NW_024643505.1:0-2610 GCF_008729295.1 Plectropomus leopardus
TGGCGATGCCCCAAGAGCTGGACACCATGGAGTGCAGGTGAGTGCATCTTGCACAGGTGATTTATTGAAGCGTGTGTGTGAGACGGACTCACTGCTGTCTCCCGTCTCCTGTCTCCATCCTCAGGCTGCGTCACCTGGAGAGCAGAGTGATCTCGGACGTGGGGAAGACTCCGGACATCATGTGTGAGCTGAAGAGTCAGGTGGAGTCGTTTCAGAGGAAGCTTGAGGTTCAGCTCTCAGTCTGCAGTCAGAGGATTCAATCACTCGTTTTTCTCACTGGTTATAAAATGTACTTCTCTGCTGCGTCTGTCAGAGCGTGGAGCACCTGAGCTGGATGGGTCTCTTTAAAGAGGACAGCGACCACAAGCTCTCCAAGTTGTCCCCGAAACCCAAAACTTCTCAGCTGGGCGTGCAGGAGGAACGCCAGCAAGTCCGCAAGAAGTTCCTTAACATGAGGTGACTCACCACTGTTTCTGCGATTTTAGAGAATATTCGATTAATTGATAAATTAATAAATTAAATAAAATGATTTGCCATTTAATAAATAAAATAGATAAAAAGTAAATATTTAAACAAAAAGTGAATAAATGAACTAACTAAAAGAAACCCTAGAAATAAATAATTAAATAAAACTATGTAAATAAAAAAGACAGTTAAAATTAATGTAAGTACAAAAAAAACTTAAAAATGAAAGATTATAATAAATAAGAAATACATTGAGAAAATTATAATACATTAATGGTGAAATGTAAAAGCTGTCAATTAAGTATATCAAGTACATCAAATAATGTCCCATTTAATTAACACCTTTATTCATTTAATATAATTTTGACTTGATAAATAAACTAATTAGCCATTAAATAAACCAAAATAATGTTAAAAATAAATGTAGGCATTAATTAATTAATCAAATGTGACATTATTAAAGAGTGGAGCATGGGAGAGATTGTGTGAGGTTTTTTTGTCCCCTCTGTGTTGCCGTAGCTCGCTGCAGGTGACGGAAGAAGTGAGAGAGAATCTGAAAACTCCCATTTTTGACAACTGGTGAGTGCAAACACACACACACACACACACACACACACACACACACACACACACACTCTCTCTCTCTCTCTCTCTCAGACCCTTACACCTGTGTGTGGTGTTTCCCATCAGGCAGTGGGAGGAGGCAGAGATGCTGGTGCTCCTCCAGGTGATGTTCACCGACCTGGACTTCCTGACGGTGTTCCACATCGAGCTGGAGGTCCTGCAGAACTTCCTGTTCCAGGTCTACTGCCACTACAACAACATCCCCTTCCACAACTTCAGACACTGCTTCTGCGTCACTCAGATGGTACGAACCTCAGCATCATCTGAAACACAAGACATTATGGTTCTTTTTCAGCTGGAGGACAGCGAGAGGCACAATAATGAGACAGAAATGTCCAAAATAAATGTTGTAAGAACCAAACAGCTGCTGAGGTCCGTCGTCACAACAAAAAGCATCATTAAAAAAATTATTCTTTATTTTTTTTGCTATTTGTCATTTTTCTCCCCAAGATGCCATTATGTCTTCCAAAAAAATATTAAAAATATTTCATCAAAATAAATACAAATAAATTACCAAATAAATTCGTTAGTATGCCACTAAATGTTCTAAAAATAATATTTGAAATAAATGTAGACATTAACTAGTTGATACAATTTGACATAAAATTGATATTTCTTTTTTAATTTGTTATTTTAGTTATTAACATTTGGTAATACATTCCAGAAAGAAAAAGGGGGAGAATTGCTTGGAGAAATTAATACATAAAGTAATAAGAAATAATGCTAGATAAATAAATGTAAAATTTTATTTTAAAAAAAAGTTAATAAAATTGAAAGAATTAACAAAACTAAGCAGGAAAATTATTTAAATAAATACGAAAGAAATACAAAAATAAATTAATCAATCATTATTAATGTATTTATTTCTAATGTGTCTCGATTTTATAATATAAATATATACATTTCTGTATGACTATTTGCTTTCCTCTGTCTTCTTTTAATGATTTCAATTTCCAGTGTTACTGTTATCAGATTTCTTAAAATGCAAAACAAAAGAAGAAAAAAAAGCACCTTTTATATAAAACTTGAGTTCGTTTTTTTTTGCTGTCTTGTTGCACAGATGTACGGGCTGATCTGGCTGACTGACCTCAGGAGTAAAATCTCAAGAATCGACCTGCTGATCATGTTGACCTCGGCTCTGTGCCACGACCTCGACCATCCCGGCTACAACAACGTCTACCAGGTCGCCTCAGCTCCACTCCGTGTTTCACCCATCATCACAGTGTTTGTTTAAGAATAATCTATTTTTCTTTTTTAAAAAAATGTAATACACAGATCAATGCTCAGACCGACTTGGCTCTACGCTACAACGACATCTCACCCCTGGAAAACCACCACTGTGCTGTCGCCTTTGGCATCATGTCCAAGGTGTGAAAGACACAATGAGTGTCTCTCTGTCTGCAGCTAATCTGTCCAACTACTCAACCAATCAGTCGAATGTTTTGTCTGAAAATTTGTTTTGGGCAGTAACTTGCAGAACTAAATTTACTAATTTCTAAATAATATATTTTTTATTATTTG
>NW_024643506.1:0-371 GCF_008729295.1 Plectropomus leopardus
TTTGCACACAATTCCTACCTTTTCTTAAAGATTTCTACATTAGAGTGACGGCATAGCTAACCTATTGTTCATTTTGTGATAAAAGCACAGAAGTTGGAACAAATTTAGCTTAATGTATTTAGAAGAAACCTGCATATCGGGCCGCTGCAGATTGGCGCTCACATACCGCCATTTTCCAAAATGACAGCCTGCTGTTACTGGTATATAGCACTTTAGCCACCCAAAAGCTGCTGTGTCCATGTTTCCAATACCACAAATATTAACTACATATAAAGTAAAGTGAAAATATGTTTTATTACAATGTAAGGTAATAATAAATGAAAGTTGTTTCTACATAATTATCTGTATGTTACTCATGTACTTTAAATGAC
>NW_024643507.1:0-263 GCF_008729295.1 Plectropomus leopardus
CATAAATAAATATTTTGACAACATTTTACTGCATAGTTACAGTTTTTTAAACTTTAACTTTCATGTTTGTTTGTTTGTTTTTTTTTAATTTACTTTTTTCTGCTAATTTTCAGGTAATTTTCTTGTACTTTTAACTAATTTCTTGCCAATTTGTTGGCTATATTTTTTCAAGTTGCTCATTGTCCTATTCTTTTAAAAAAGTTAAGCTAATTTGCTCAGGTTTCATAGGCTTAAATCACCTGGGCCATTTGTTTTGGAGATGA
>NW_024643508.1:0-428 GCF_008729295.1 Plectropomus leopardus
ACACACACACACACACACACAGATATCCGATGATCCTTAAAGTTGTGCACACACATGCACACATTCATATGCGCTTGTACACACACATTTGGCGTGCACACAAACATAGTTTGTCTCCGCCGGATAAGGAACATTGTGTTCAAAAGCAGCCCTGTTGAAGTGAGATTACTTCTCATGTATGGTCACCACTTTTGCAATCACACACTTGCAGGTGCGCGCACATACACACACACACCGTCACATACTCTTTTTGACATAAAACAGTAAATACAGCTGATTGCTAAATTAATCTTCCACGTCACTGCAGCCCCTCATGCCCGGGTTTGCTTGGGAGAAAGTGATCACTCTCGCCTTCCTTAGTGTTTTCTCATTTTCCCTGCCGTACCCTCTGTGCTCCTCTCGTACCTATCTTCACCCCCCCCCCCCCT
>NW_024643509.1:0-526 GCF_008729295.1 Plectropomus leopardus
TTGATGGACATTCACAAAGTAGAGGGGCTTATTGGTAAATGGTAAATGGACTGTACTTGTACAGCACTTTTTTCAGTATCTTACCTAAGGATACTTTGACATGTTGCCTGGAGAAGTCGGGGACTGAACCATTGACCTTCCGATTAGAGGACAACCCGCTCTATCTCTGAGCCACAGCCGCCAATTATGGGTCCATTATGACAACATCTTAGACAAATGTCTTTAACCAAAGAGGAGTCATTTGGTCAGATACTGAATTTTTTCACTAATGTTATTGTAATTGTAATTGTAACTAATCTTATGTTATTGCATAGATCTGTGGATGAAGACGTATAAAGCAACCATATGTCACCCCAAAAATACACAAAATACCTTTTATTAAAATCCTTCTTTACCACATGTATTATATGACTCTGTAAACTGCAACATGACTGGTTGGTGGAGGCAAACAACCACAAGATGGTAATTCTAGTTTCATGCAACACATTGGTCTTTAAATCATGCTCTCAAATCATTAGGTCAAGGA
>NW_024643510.1:0-353 GCF_008729295.1 Plectropomus leopardus
CATCAAAACGTGCTGAATAATTGGGAATAATAGTGTGCTGTCTTTTCTCAGTGTCTGCTGAATTTTGCTTTTTGTTTTTTTGGGGTTTTATTTGTCTTATTTTAACCCTTTAAGGCCTGCATTAATATTACTCACACTCATATCACTCTGCACACAAAATATGCTCTTCAAAATCAAGCTATAAAGGAATATTATACATTAATATGATTTTCTACTTTCATTGAGTTTATTTTTTAACCAACATCAGCCCTAATCATAAATATCAAATATTCATTAATTTTCAGACTTTAAGTCTTCAAATGCCAGGTTTTTGTCATTATATTTTTAGATGAAAACAAAACATAAATCAAAAA
>NW_024643511.1:0-416 GCF_008729295.1 Plectropomus leopardus
AATTAATAGAATAATTTCCAGTTATAATTTTCTTTCATCTCATTTTGTATTTTTTTTTAAAAATTGCAAGAAAATCGTATTGTGAACCAAGTATCATGACTCGTATCGAATGGTGAGTTGAGTGAATCGTTAACAGCTGACACCGAAAATGATTTTCTGAAAAGAGGTCAACTTAGAAGAGATGCATAAACACAGCCATAGAATATATATTTTGCTATCCTAATCAAGCAGGAAATGGCTTCAGCTTAAAAAGGGCAGACTTAAATCAACTACTAAATTTAAGCATCAGAAAATGGTCAAACTATTGTGCATTATAGCACTTTTGGTATTATTGAGTGTATATTGTACAGAGAGCAAAATCATACGCATATAGTAGCTATTGTATATCTGGCAGTGCTGACAGGCAAAGGTGTTCC
>NW_024643512.1:0-246 GCF_008729295.1 Plectropomus leopardus
AAGGACACATTTATTGTGAAGAGCTTAGCTGCCCTGTCAGGAAGAACAGACTCAGTCACCTGATTCTTCTTTTGATCCCTTTTGTCATGGGACACAGATCAGATGGACAACTGTTATCCCTTTCTTAATGCTGCTCCCTCAGGGGGAGTATCACACTCACAGTTACACACACACACACACACACACGCACGCGCTCTCTCTCTCTCTCTCTCTCACTCTCTCTCTCTCTCTCTCTCTCTCCCTCTC
>NW_024643513.1:0-463 GCF_008729295.1 Plectropomus leopardus
CTGAGAGATGTCCTAACATCTGAGAAATGTACTAAAGTCTGAGAGATGTCTTAAAATCTGAGAAATGTCCTAAAATCTGAGAAATGTCCTAAAATCCTATAAACATGTTTGGGGCTGCTGCGACTGTCCCCTGTCCCCCTGTCCTCCTGTCCTCCTGTCCCTGCTCCCGGTGTGTGTGCGGGTACCTGCGCCATCACGTCATGTGACCAGATGTCCGAGGCGGAGGTGATGTGCTGTCCCTTCGTGCTCTCGGACTCTGAGGGCCTGAGCAGAGTGGGGCCAAACACGGTGGCCAAGTTATGGAGGGACATCTTGTTGACGGGCTCCTTCTCAGCCACCCTGCAGAGAGAAAACACACGGCAGCAGGGAGTCAGTCAGGGAGGACGGGGTTAAAACCATTCAAAAATAATTAAAACAATTCCTCACTCAAGAGGTCCAATAAAATTTGCTCTGCCTATTTATT
>NW_024643514.1:0-212 GCF_008729295.1 Plectropomus leopardus
AGCAAGTTTAATAAAAGTTAATGCTGCTGAAATCAGACTCAGACCTTTGAATATTCAGTCAGCAGCTCAGATACTTCCAGCTCATATTTAGGACTTTAGAAACCTTCCTGAGCTGCCGTCTGGCTCCACCTGCTGCTTCACCGAGGACTCGAAACTACAGTACGAACACACACACACGCGCACACACGCGCACACACACACACACACACACA
>NW_024643515.1:0-255 GCF_008729295.1 Plectropomus leopardus
CCATATAAAAATACAATTGTTCATCAATTGTATCAATAGAAAATAGAAAATGCTGGTATGACAAAAATGCATTTCATTAAAATACAAAAATAAACTTTATCCATACTGCTTTTAACACACTTTAGGCATTTGGTAGCATCAATATGTGTCTGAGGTCACCTCTCTACATGGAAAAAATGACCTCTCCTAAATTATAATAAAATGGCCGTCAAGATACGTTGGAACAGGGAAGTGCAATGGAGTGAGTCCATATCT
>NW_024643516.1:0-1551 GCF_008729295.1 Plectropomus leopardus
CACACACACACACACGTGTCTAGTGGAGATCTCAACGTGTCCACAGATCTTGAATCTGTCCTGCGTGTCTCCTGGACATGCTGAGGTTTGAACTGGTCCGAGAGACGTCCTTATGTTGGTCCTCTCTCCAGTTTGTGCTGAGGAGCAGTTTTTGCGTTCTGAGTCGGGGCAGAAATGTGTCGTCCTGCTGTCACATGTTTGTTCAGCGAGTCGACGCTCGGCTGTGAAACTGTTTATCATAACTTCATAATAACCGGCTGCTATTTCTGCACCGTGAGCTGCTGCTGGACGACACGGCTGCTGATCTTCATTTAGATTTTATTGTTCCTGAGCGCTCAGAGGAACTCCTCAACCCCACTGACACCGACTCACCGTATCTAACTGTATCACCAATCTAGTTACATCTTATTTTATCTGTTCATTAAAAAAAACTGCTTTCTCTCTGATGATAGAAAGTATAAAACAGCGTATTTGTCCTCAGCAGAGTGATGAGACGCAGCGTCCTGTTTACTCGTCAGTAAACAGTCTGAGGCTCTGACTGTGACTCCACTTTGGACTGAAGCTGCAGTTTGATGAGAACACACACACACACACACACACACACACACACACACACACAGGGTTACTGAAGGTCAGCTGATCAGAGATGGGTCTCCTCACACAGATGCATCACTCCGAACATTTCTACCAGAATTGGACGTCCTCTGTCGGCTCTTTTAAAAACATCAACGCTCAGCAGTTCAGAGGGACACATGAGGACATGAAACTGAACTGAGTCTCAGCTCTGTCCTCTGATGACACGCTGAGGACATGTGTCCATGCTGGGACTGGTAGAACTCTGCCATCCCATAATTTCAGCTGTGACCAAAGACAAGAGATGTCATCCATTCACACTGAAAAGGCTGTGATTTATAGTTAATGTTGCCACGACAACGGACCCCCATGACTTCCTGTTGCTGTCGGGTCGTGGTTACTGACTACTCTGTGTGTATGTGTGTGTGTGTGTGTGTTTTGAATCCTCTTTCTGTTTTGATTTGCATCACAGTTATTTTCTCATGAAGTGTTTTATTGTTCTCAGCTCTTTCAGTTTATTTGTGTTTGTTTGGGCTTCACATCAGCAACACTTCCTGTCTCTGAGCTCGCTCAGCTCTCTAAAATCAGCTCTCTAAAACCAGCTCTCTAAAATCAGCTCTCTAAAATCAGCTCTCTAAAACCAGCTCTCTAAAATCAGCTCTCTAAAACCAGCTCTCTAAAATCAGCTCTCTAAAATCAGCTCTCTAAAACCATCTCTTTAAAACCAGCTCTCTAAAACCAGCTCTCTAAAACCATCTCTCTAAAACCAGCTCTCTAAAACCATCTCTCTAAAACCAGCTGTCTAAAACCAACTCTGTAAAACCAGCTGTCTAAAACCAGCTCTGTAAAACCAGCTGTCTAAAACCAAATCTCTAAAACCATCTCTCTAAAACCAGCTCTCTAAAACCATCTCTTTAAAACCATCTCTCTAAAACCAGCTCTCTAAAACCATCTTTTTAAAACCAGCTCTCTAAAACC
>NW_024643517.1:0-241 GCF_008729295.1 Plectropomus leopardus
CGACCGCCGCCGCCGCACTCCGCCGCCGCACTCCGCTTGGCCTGTCGGTACCTGTCTCCTGCCTCCGGAGTCCCACAGGCCAAGAAGGCCCGATAGGACTCCTTCTTCAGCTTGACGGCACCCCTTACCGCCGGTGTCCACCAGCGGGTTCGGGTGTTGCCGCCCCGACAGGCACCAACCACCTTACGGCCACTGCAGCGGTCGGCCGCCTCAGCAATGGAGGCACGGAACACGGCCCACT
>NW_024643518.1:0-445 GCF_008729295.1 Plectropomus leopardus
TTTGACATGTCCCCAAAACAGCTGAAAACAACTTACTATAGCATAAAGAAGCATGTCATAGTATACAGTGTTGAAAATACATCCAAAAATGGCCCCCAAAACCATAAAATAGCATGATGAAAAAAATGACAAAAAGAGCAAGGCTATAGTATGGCGAAAAAAGTCAAAATTTAACATGTCCCCAAAACAGCTGAAAACAACTTACTATAGCATAAAGAAGCGTGTCATAGTATACAGTGTTGAAAAAACATCCAAAAATGGCCCCTAAACCCATAAAATAGCATGTTGAAAAAATGACAAAAAGAGCAAGGCTATAGTATGGCAAAAAAAGTCAAAATTTGACATGTCCCCAAAACAGCTGAAAACAACTTAATATAGCATAAAGAAGCATCCCATAGTATACAGTGTTGAAAAAACATCCAAAAATGGCCCCAAAAGCCATAAA
>NW_024643519.1:0-446 GCF_008729295.1 Plectropomus leopardus
GAATAAAGAGCAAACAATATTAATAGAATATAAAAGGAATACGCTTAGGAAACTAAAAACTAAGAGACTAAACATATATACATATATACAAGTGTAAAGTGCGGAGTGACTGCAGTTGCAGAGGTACAGTAAGCAAAATTTGACCGGAATAAGATAAATAGACTGTAGGTGCAAGAGTCAGCAGTGTAGAGTGACATGGAGTTTAAAGACCAGAGTTTAAAGCGCAGACAGAGGTGAGTTATTGTACAGGTGGATGGCTTGTGGCAGGAAAGATTTCCTGTATCTGTCCTTTCGACAGCGAAGCTGAATCAGTCTGTTGGAGAAGGTGCTCCGCTGTCGGTCCAGTGTGCGGTGGAGGGGTGCTCAGCATTGTTCATGATGGTGAGCAGTTTTTTAAGTGTCCTCCTCTCCACCACAGTCTCCACGGTCTCCAGCCTGAAACCCAC
>NW_024643520.1:0-574 GCF_008729295.1 Plectropomus leopardus
CAAAATATTGACTTTTTGGACCGTTTTTTCAGCTAGCTTTACTACAAACTGCCTCAACATACTGTACTATGACTTATTTTAAAAATTACTGATCACTTTTTTCACCATTTTTCCTGAGCTGTAGTATAGCTTTTTTTTGCCTTATTGTAATTTTGTGTAAAACGCTCAAAATATGGACTTTTTGGACCATTTTTTCAGCTAGCTATGTTGTAAATGGCCTCAACATACTGTACTATGACTTATTTTAACATTTGGAGTGATCCATTTTTTCACCATTTTTCCTGAGCTATAGTATGGCTTTTTTGCCTTATTGTAATTTGGCTTAAAATGCTAAAAATATGGACTTTTTGGACCAATTTTTCGTCTAGCTTTACTACAAACTGCCTCAACATACTGTATTATGACTTATTTTAACATTTGGAGTGACCACTTTTTTCACCATTTTTCCTGAGCTATATAGTATGGCTTTTGTTGCCATATTGTAATTTTGCGTAAAACGCTTAAAATATGGACTTTTTGGACCATTTTTTCAGCTAGCTATGTTATAAATGGCCTCAACATGCTGTACTATGAC
>NW_024643521.1:0-982 GCF_008729295.1 Plectropomus leopardus
ATTAACAGCTCAGGCTATTATTTGCTGAAATTGTTGAACTCAACAGGCTCATATTTGGGACGGATGGACTTTTTTTTTTTACCTTCACACAAAAGTGTTTCTCAGCACTGCTCCTCAGAAATATCATATTAACGAGTCACGAGTCATAAACACCCCTCCAAAGTCGTAATGGCAAGTGGGAAATTTGGAAATACCAAAGTTGCTGAGTTGTGACGTTTGCGTGACATTTCAGGGTGGCAGAAATGGCGGAAAGCATGGAAAGAGTGTCAAAAACTGGCAGCTAAAAATGATAGATTTTGTTTATTTGTTCCTAGTAGCTCTCATTTACTTTTAGTAGTTGCACATTTTTAGAATATTAGCTGCAGCAAACAAACAAACTTTAAACTACAAAACATGCCAGGCCAGTGTGCTAATGTCGATAAAATGAACAATAACATCTTAAATTTTTAAAATTGCACTTTAAAGCAGCCGATCTTTGTTGCAATTACCTCAGCAACACTTTAACCCTTTGAAACCTGGATCCACATCACTTTTCTTGCTGCATTCAGATGCCTTTCACACATATTTAAACCTTTGGATTGGTTTGATTTCTTTGGAAAATAAGAATGAAAAAGCAAAGTGCTACTTAGCCAAGAAATGTCCTGAAAACTGTAAGAAATTAGTAGATTTAAATTATTTTTTTAAATTCTATTTAAAGAGCTAGGGATTTTTTTAACAGAAACAATACTTATAATCATCATACTTTTATTTTTAAAATTCTGTTTAAAAATTATAAATATTTATAAGCAATTTTTACTAATTTCTTGCAGATTTTGGGATAATTTGTTCTCAAGTTGCTAATTGCCCCTATTTTTTTTTTTAAAGAAACTGAGCAAATTTGCTCATGTTTAACAGGGTTAAGCCCTTATTGACTGAGACAACAGTAACAGTAACCTGGCTAACTAAGTAAATATGAGCTAATTATAATGTTATTTAAGCTTAT
>NW_024643522.1:0-525 GCF_008729295.1 Plectropomus leopardus
ATTATTTTGAATGTCTTTGGCAAAATTCAAATCTATAATTTTAATCTAGATTAATCTAGATTAACTACAGGATTGCAGTGAGATTAATCTAGATTAAAAAAATTAATCTATGCCCAGCACTAATTTTAATCTTCATTATGGATTTGGTTGGTGACATAATGAGGCCAAAAAAGCAACCCAATAAAATCAGTCTAAAATGGAAAAAGTATGTACTTTTTTCTTAAACTGGAGTTAATTTTTTATTGTAGAAATAAAACATTTATTGGAATACTACAAGTAAAGTCGTAAGGCGTTTAATAGATACATTACTTTCATAATGGGGCTTCTGCCTCTCAAAGGGAACCTATTATGCTGTTCTATTATCCTTATTTTCTGTCAATATATAATTTACAATGAAGAATACTGAATTTGAACAAAGTTTCAAATAATGAGATAAATTTATGTGATCGCCATGAGCAAAAACGTCAGAGTCCTCTGATTCCAATGTTTTTTTTCTACTGGGACACATAAAAAGCTTCAAAGTTC
>NW_024643523.1:0-249 GCF_008729295.1 Plectropomus leopardus
CCGCCCGTAGAAGAGTCGCTCTGGCCCGGCACCAGGTCTGACGGCAGTGCCGAATGTAGGCCTCCACCGAAGGGTAGGCCGTCTCCTTCTCCTGAGCAGGAAACAGCGGAGGCTGGAAACCATACGCGCACTGGAACGGGGATAATCCAGTGGCGGAACAGATGAGGGTGTTATGAGCAAACTCCACCCATAATAGCTGAGATGACCAGGACGCTGGCTGGTTGGCGGCCATACATCGCAGCGCCGTCT
>NW_024643524.1:0-237 GCF_008729295.1 Plectropomus leopardus
CGCCCGTAGAAGAGTCGCTCTGGCCCGGCACCAGGTCTGACGGCAGCTCCGAATGTAGGCCTCCACCGAAGGGTAGGCCGTCTCCTTCTCCTGAGCAGGAAACAGCGGAGGCTGGAAACCATATGCGCAGTGGAACGGGGATAATCCAGTGGCGGAACAGATGAGGGTGTTATGAGCAAACTCCACCCATAATAGCTGAGATGACCAGGACGCTGGCTGGTTGGCGGCCATACATCG
>NW_024643525.1:0-256 GCF_008729295.1 Plectropomus leopardus
CCTTCTCCTGAGCAGGAAACAGCGGAGGCTGGAAACCATATGCGCACTGGAACGGGGATAGTCCAGTGGCGGAACAGATGAGGGTGTTATGAGCAAACTCCACCCATAATAGCTGAGATGACCAGGCCGCTGGCTGGTTGGCGGCCATACATCGCAGCGCCGTCTCCATCTCCTGATTCAGGCGTTCGGTCTGGCCGTTGGACTGTGGTTGATATCCCGAGGACAGGCTGGTTGAGGCCCCCAGGAGCCGGCAGAA
>NW_024643526.1:0-411 GCF_008729295.1 Plectropomus leopardus
TCTGTTCCGCCACTGGATTATCCCCGTTCCAGTGCGCATATGGTTTCCAGCCTCCGCTGTTTCCTGCTCAGGAGAAGGAGACGGCCTACCCTTCGGTGGTGGCCTACATTCGGCGCTGCCGTCAGACCTGGTGCCGGGCCAGAGCGACTCTTCTACGGGCAGTTGGTCGGTACACCTCCACGGCCAACCGTCGCCGCTCCCGGGCTCCCTCCTACCAGGTGGGCCAAAAGGTCTGGTTGTCAACAAAGGACCTCCCGCTGAGGGTGGAGTCCCGGAAGCTGGCTCCAAAGTTCATCGGTCCGTTCCCCATAGAGAAGGTCATCAACCCTGTGGCAGTTCGGCTGAAACTGCCCCGCTCCATGATGGTCCACTCCACGTTCCACGTCTCCAGGGTCAAGCCGGTTCGGGAGT
>NW_024643527.1:0-4486 GCF_008729295.1 Plectropomus leopardus
GACAGACGGCCAAAGACGACCCCTCCTCTCTTCTCTGACACACACTCAGGTAGGCGGACGCACAGACAAACCACTTCCTGTTTGTTTCTGCTCTGAAACTCTTTCTCTTATTTTGAAAGTTCAGTTTGCAGGAGTCTTTAGATGCAGCCGGCTGTTGATTCAAATCTGAATCTTTATCTGAACGCAGAGACAAAAGAGACAAACGTCTCTCTGACTTTCAGCTGAAGGTCAAACTGCTGCAGAGCTCGACCAATCAGACGAGACCACCGCAGCCGCACAAAGTCCACACACACACACACACACACACACACACACACCGTCAGCGGTGTGATCTCCAGTGTGCACGGTGCACCTTTACAGATAAAGGCAGGGCTCGTACGGTCATGGAAAACCTGGAAAACGTAATTAGCAAATGGCAATTTCAAAGCCTGCAAAAGTTTTTGAAAACCAAATATATCCTTAAATATTTAGAAAAATCCTGGAATTTTATTTTACAAATCTGTAGAAGAGCACACAGTGTGTTCAAGGAGCGTCGGAAATTTAAAAAAACAACTTTAATTTCTCTTTTTCAGTTTCTGGCTGACGAATGGGGTCATTTTTGGTGATTTTTAAAGAAAACATCTCTTCCAAAGCGGCAGGCTCGCAGGTTTGGAAGGCACAAAAATTGGCAACGTTTTTTCTCCACAGAGGTTCGGGCTGAGCCCCCGGTGCCCTCAAATCTGAGAGACGCCCCTGCTGAAGACACGTAAACTATAACAGCAGCTTCACTGGTGCGCAGAGGAAAACACAACATTTATGAGGAAAAAAACATTTCACCCAAATGTTTTTAAAGAAAAAACACACAAACTTTTCAAAGAACCACACACACACACACACACACAATTTTAAAGGAAAAACAATTACATTTTTTTTTAAAAGACAAACATGTTTTAAAGACAAACAATTGCCAAAATGTTTTCTTTAAAATCCACCAAAAAATGTCAAAAAAAATATAATTAAAAATATAAAATCTTTCTAAATCACCAAAATCATTTTAAAGAAAAAATAAAATCTTAACATTTTCTTTAAAAAAACACCAAAACAAAATGTAAAGGAAAAGGTTTTATTTATTAGAACTTGTTATGTAATTCAAGTGTACTTAAATTCTAATTTAAAATACCTCCAGCAGAAACAGAGTTGGATGAAAGCGTGTTTTTAAAAGTCCAGTAATAAAAGTCGGACTTGAGAACGTTTAAGTGCGTCTCAAAATAGTTCAGTTAAGTGCAGCTGTTTGAGTTTTAGTATATTTAGTAGATTGTTAGTACTTTGAAAATACCGCACTTTTAGCACATTAACTTTGTGTTCGTGGGAGTTTACTCAGTATACTTAAATGAAGTATTCTTTAGTGTACTTTTGTACTTGTCTTGTAAAGTTTTAACTGTGATAGTCACTGCAGTTTTAACAGTATTTGTATGTCGAGTGTCTTCACTCTGATTATTAGTACTTCAATTTGTCCTTTGTGTGTGTGAGTGTGTGTGTGTGTGTGATTGTGTGTGTGTGTGTGTGCAGTGATAGGTCAGACACACCAGCTGAACAACAGCTGAGTGGTTACAGTTCACTTGAAACCACGGATGGCCTTTACTGTACACACACACACACACACACACACACACACACACACACACACACACACTCACACACACACTCACACACACTCACGTGTACATTGTTACATAAGTCTTTGTGCTGCCGTGTACACATGAATGAAGCTTTAACTGTGGTGAATTGCAGTAACAGTACTGCAGTACTGTGAAGACGGTGACATCACTGATATTAGTACTGGAGCCTCAGAGAGTCCAAATTATTGTTTGGTAATTTCAGTGTATTTTTTTAAAAGAACTAAAATGTGTCTGAAAAATACTCTGAAACATGAATCCGACATATTATTATTAAGGAAGATAAATTCTTAAATAATGAATAAAACATCGAGTTGCCCTCTGAAAACATCGGCGAGCAGCTTAATGAGCAACAGCCCAAAATCTGCAAGAAATGAAAAAGACGTTACCAGAAAAATACTGGAAAAAAGAAAAATACATTGGAAAAAAGTAAAGTGAAAAACAAACAAAAAAACAAATAAATAACCTCAAGAAAGTGACAAACATCTTCTTCCCCTTTTCGCTCTCCTTTATTTTTGTAACGCGGTTTTTAAGTATATGATTAGGAAAATTTTAATTCAAGTTCGGAGATATTTTTCTCTTTTTTTGCAGTGTGGTATAATTCATGCCAAGATGCTTTTTATATTTTTCCTGTTTTTAAAAAAATAAAAATAAAATGAATAAATCAGACCAATTTTCAGAAGATAAAATGTTTGTGAAAGGCGTCAAAATGATGACGGCTCAGGTGTTAAAGGGTTAACGGGACGCTCAGAGACAGATGAAGACATGAATGAGACATTCAGAGACATTCAGAGACAGATGAAGACATGAATGAGACACTCAGAGACAGATGAAGACATGAATGGGACACTCAGAGACAGATGAAGACATGAATGGGACACTCAGAGACAGATGAAGACATGATGAGACATTCAGAGACAGATGAAGACATGAATGGGACACTCAGAGACAGATGAAGACATGAATGGGACGATGTCGGTGATGTTTTTCCGACCTTCAGTTATCAGAGAGGCTGATATCGTTTCACAGCCACAAATATCTCTTCAAATGTCAAGAGCATCAAGAAGAGTGTGAGTGTGTATGTGAGTGAGTGTGTATGTGTGTGAGTGTGTGTGTGTGAGTGTGTGTGTGTGTGAGTGTGTGTGTGTGTGTGTGTGTGTGTGTGTGTGTGTGTGTGTGAGTGTGTGTGTGTGTGTGTGAGTGTGTGTGTGTGTGTGTGTGTGTGTGTGAGTGTGTGTGTGTGTGTGTGTGTGTAATTCTGTAACAGTGAGGAGGAAGTCCTGACCTCTTGTAGAAAGGTCAGGGAAAAGGTCACACCACACTTTATGTATTAATATCTGTGAGGAAGAGGAGAGACGCCGTCTCTCTTTAACCCCCCCTCCTCTGGGACCACAATGGTCTGTCCCGCTCTCCTATTGGTCCGTAGTGACCGCCCATCACGAGTGAAGCTCTGTGATTGGCTGAGTATGAGGGGGGAGGGTCCTGCTGCCTGATGGAGGCATCATGGCGTTACACAGGATCTCTGCAGCAGGTCACACACACACACACACACACACACACACACACACACTACTGAACTCAGAGTGTGTGTGTGTGTGTGTGTGTGTGTGGTTCATAATGGGTCGATTGTTTTTCAAGGTCGTGGCTTCATTTGTCTCTCTGGCAAAGTCCAAACGTTTCTAACGAGCTGTCCCTCTTTGTGTCCAACAGTCAGGATGTCCATCACCAAGATTCACGCTCGGGAGATTCTGGACTCCAGAGGAAACCCCACGGTGGAGGTGGACCTGTGGACGGCCAAAGGTGAGCAGCTGGAAGAGCGGGAGCGTATGCATGTCAGCGAAGAGTTAATAATAATGTGTGAAAGGTGTGAAGGGTCGGAGGGTCGTAAGGTGTGAGAGGAGTCAGGACCTGAGGACGGTCAGCTGTTTCAGAGTTAATATTTCAAAAAGTTTTCATGAATTTGGAAGCTGAATTTCGGCCTGAATGTGGAACGTGGTGAGAATAAATAAAAGATTACATTTCAACCCACAGTGATGTTTGAAAAGTAAAAATGCAGACGTTAAAGTTTCCAGTTTTTCAGATTTGACAGTTTGTGTTTCGTGTGAACGCACATCCTGACACAGAAGGAGCGTTTTCACCAAACTCCAAAGAAAGTTCATTATTTTAAAAAGTTGTCATGAGATTTGAACGCTGAATTTCAGCCTGAATGTCTGAAAGGTGTGATTTTCTGTCTGAAAGTACGAGTGAGAAAATAATGTCGAAAGTGTGCAGTTTTCTTCCTCTCGGAACTTTACGTCTTTTCCAGATTTTTGGGAAAATGTGAAATATTTGATATGATTTTGTCAGAATATTTATGAAGATTTTGCAGCTCAGTTGTTATTAACTGTTTTATAATCACTTTTATAAAAGTTTTGACATTTACCTGCAGTGATTCATGAAATAAACAAAAATACAATAAAATACTGATCTGTCCCTCTGTCCCTCTGTCCCTCTGTCCCTCTGTCCCTCTGTCCCTCAGGTCTTTTCAGAGCAGCTGTCCCCAGCGGTGCGTCCACTGGAGTCCACGAGGCTCTGGAGCTCCGCGATGGAGACAAGAGCCGCTACCTGGGCAAAGGTAGGAGCGAGACAGCAGCAAGCCCCGCTCTCAGGTGTGTCTCTGTCCCTAACGTCTCTGTCTCACCCACCAGGTACCATAAAGGCTGTGGACCACGTCAACAAAGACATCGCCCCCAAGCTGATCGAGAAGGTATCAGCCGATAATCAAAACCTCAAAGACGCTCAGCGTCAAGTCAATGAGACGCTCAAGTGGACACTTAAAAATGACAATAAAA
>NW_024643528.1:0-386 GCF_008729295.1 Plectropomus leopardus
GTCTTTGTTTTCCTGACTATATGTATTTTGTATTTTTTTTTTACTATGTAAAAAGATTTTAAAATTTTTTTTCTTATCACCTTTTACTAATTTCTCAAAATTTATGGGACATTTCTTGGTCATTGCCCCACCCCCCCCACCCGCCCACATTCCTTAAAGGAATCAAATCAAATTTACCTCCATTTCAAAGGGTTAAATAACTTGTGAAAGGCATTTGAATGCTGTGCAAATAAACTGATGTTGATCCAGGTTGCAAAGGGTTAATTACAAGTTACACAAAAGAAAATACGGAAAAGAAAAGGTTATTTCCACATAACAATGCACTTGAACAGATGAGGGCTGTGAGCCACATGAAAATAGTGTTAATATTAAGCGAACGGCTGACA
>NW_024643529.1:0-451 GCF_008729295.1 Plectropomus leopardus
AGCCGTGCTGGGCTGGAAGCACCAGGCGTCTTTCGCATGCAGAGCGTAGTGGGCGAGTAGGAGAGTAGACCTGGATCAGGGATTCCAGGTAGGCTGGAGCAGTTCTTGTGATTGTTTTGTAAGCCAAGAGAAGTGCTTTGAATTTGATTCTGGCTGCCACTGGAAGCCAGTGAAGAGAAATTAGCAGCGGGGTGACATGTGCTCTTTTGGGCTGGTTGAAGACCAGACGTGCTGGTGCATTCTGGATCACCTGAAGAGGTTTGAATGAGCATGCAGGGAGGCCTGCCAGAAGAGAGTTACAGTAGTCAATGCGTGAGATCACAAGAGCCTGAACCAGAAGCTGTGTGGCCTGTTGGGTCAGGAAGGGTCTGATCTTCCTGATGTTGTAGAGGGCATAACGACAAGACCGAGAAACTGAGGCCACATGAACCTTAAAGGTCAGCTGGTCATC
>NW_024643530.1:0-344 GCF_008729295.1 Plectropomus leopardus
ACACACACACACACACACACACACACAGCACCGACATGTCTCCACTCATTTGCTGTCCCTTTCTCTAGGCCTCAGGCCCAACCAACATTCCTCATTTATTAGCCTGATTTTCTGCCGAATCTAGCTCAAAAATCTACACACCACCTCTCTCTTCTCATTCACTGATGCACCTCAAATGTCACAATACAGTCCACATGATCCAAAACTTCCTACATTTATCTGCCAACACTCACCCACACCAGTAGTAAGCTGGGAAAGCGACAGGGCAATAGAAATTCAAGTATGTGCCAAGAAGCATTTGAGCTTTCCCTGTTACCAATAAAGATCATGCATTATAATTAAGA
>NW_024643531.1:0-415 GCF_008729295.1 Plectropomus leopardus
AGTCATTGAACAGCATGTTCAGGCTGTTCATAGTATAGGCTGTTGAATAAATGGTCTAAAAAGTCAATATTTTGAGCGTTTAAGCCAAAGTTTCGTATGGAGAAAAACGCCATACTATAGCTCAGGGAAAAATGGTCAAAAAGTAATCTCTCCAAATACTGAAAAAAGTCATAGAACATCATGTTGAGGCTATTTTTAGTATAGCCTGTTGAAAAAATGGTCTAAAAAGTCAATATTTTGAGCGTTTGAGGCCAAAGTTTAGTATGGACAAAAACGCCATACTATAGCTCAGGAAGAAATGGTCAAAAAATAATCTCTCCAAATACTTAAAAAAGTCATAGAACAGCATGTTCACGCTGTTTATAGTGTAATCTGTTGAAAAAATGGTCAAAAAAGTCAATATTTTGAGCGTTTT
>NW_024643532.1:0-301 GCF_008729295.1 Plectropomus leopardus
GCAAAAAAGGCAAAAAATGCCATTTTCAAAAAACCGCTGGAAATCATGTTAAACCACATAAAAAAGCACGCCGAGACACGCCATACCAAAGGATGTTGCAAAAACAGCCCGAAACACTATTAAATGGCATGTCCAAAAATCCACCAAAAAAGCAAGGCTATAGTATGGCAAAATTGTCAAAAAATGGCATTTTTAAAAAACTGCTGGAAACCATTTTAACCCACATAAAATAGCATGCCGAGGTGTCCATAAGAGTGATCGTGCTTGTGTGTGTTTGTGTGTGTGTCTGTGTGTGTGAATG
>NW_024643533.1:0-214 GCF_008729295.1 Plectropomus leopardus
GGGATGAAGTCCTGCCCCAAGTGGAGGAGTTTAAGTACCTCGGGGTCCTGTTCACGAGTCAGGTAAGGATGGAACGGGAGATCGACAGGCGGATCGGTGCGGCGTCTGCAGTAATGCGGACGCTGCACCGGTCTGTCGTGGTGAAGAGGGAGCTGAGCCGAAAGGCTAAGCTCTCGATTTACCAGTCGATCTTCGCTCCTACCCTCACCTATGG
>NW_024643534.1:0-414 GCF_008729295.1 Plectropomus leopardus
ACAATTAGAAAGAAAAATACAACATTTTACTCTGAAATGAAGATTACAGCAAACTAAAATAAAATGTCTTCATATGTACTTCTGTATTTGGTGCCCATTTTCAGCTTTTTAATACTTTTTAATACTTGAAAAAAAGCAGTTTTGATTCATTTGGATTATAAAAATATAATCTGACAATTTCTTTAAACAGAAGAAGGCACTCAATTGGTATAATTAGCGACTGATGTATCAATGTAAGGAATGAAACGCTAAACCTCTGAAAGACAGACAGACGGACAGACATGAGCTTAGTGACAGCTGCAGGGTCTGAGAGCAGGTGTGATGGATAGAGGAGACTAATTTAGCTGCACACTCGTGGTGCTAACAAGACCTTTACCACACACACACACACACACACACACACACACACACACA
>NW_024643535.1:0-786 GCF_008729295.1 Plectropomus leopardus
GCTTGCATCACCCTGCAACCTCAGCACCAGGGTGCCTGCGCCCTCGACCGCTCTCCCACCTCCATTTGAGTGGCCCACTCGTGTTGGCTCATCTGGCACCGAGACGCTGACCCTGTAGTAGAAGGCACTGGCACCGGGCCGCCAGTGCCCTCTACTGCTTAACATCGATGCCTGCAGCGGATTGCTTTGCTGGGGAGTCCGGCATTGGGATGCCATTGCCCCGGCTGTATACGCTTGGCAGCCGCACCACTTCGCTCTCGCTGGGGCATCTGGCACCGGGGTGCCGCTGCCCCCAGTTGTACGTTCACAGTGACTTCGACAGTTCGCTCTTGTTGGAGCTCCTGGCACCAAGAGGCCATGCCCCCGGCCGTCCGACCTTGCCTACTGCACCTTTTCTCTCTTCTTGAGGCATCTGGCACCGGGCTGCCGGTGCAGCGGTTCGCTTTTGCTGTGGAGTCTGGCATTGGGATACCATTGCCCCCAGCTGTGCACGCTCGGCAACCAAACCACTTCGGTCTCGCTGGGGCATCTGGCACCGGGGTGCCGCTGCCCCCAGTTGACGTTCACAGTGACTTCGACAGTTCGCTCTCGTTGGAGCTTCTGGCACCAAGAGGCCGTGCCCCCGGCCGTACGACCTCGCTCACTGCACCATTTCCCTCTTCTTGAGGCATCTGGCACCAGGCTGCCGATGCCCTCTACTGCTTAACATCGATGCCTGCAGCGGTTCACTTTTGCTGGGGAGTCTGGCATTGGGATGCCATTGCCCCCGGCCGTGCACGCTCGGCA
>NW_024643536.1:0-539 GCF_008729295.1 Plectropomus leopardus
AAACAGCATGTGGTCAGTGTGACTGCAGTGATATTATGATATTTTTTTATTATTAGATTAAAGAAACACACTCAAAGTTTCCAGATGATAAACTCAATAAATACATTTCGTTATTTCTTTCAAAGATTTGATCTTTGATCTCACAGAATCTGGTCACTGCAATAATATTAAATTTGAGCTATCCTTTAAAAAAAATAATCATTTAAGGTTTGTTTTAAATAATTACAAACAAAATAAATATTGCATTTGAAAAAGAAAGAAAAAAGATAAAATATAATGGTAAAGCTTTAAAATTGTGCTTTATAAGAAAAAAAAAAATATCTATTTTCAAGTTCTGAAATGAACCTTCAGCTTCAGTGAATGTCATTCTCTGAAAACGTCTGTTTTCACAGTAACACTGTAACAAGCATTACGGTAACCAGAAAAATAATCGTGTTCAGTTACTAAAGGCAAAACACCAACTTTACATTAACAGGGCTCTGATAAAAATCAGTCGGTAAAACAAAGCATGACATTATTAAGTTCCTGAGAGAAACTGA
>NW_024643537.1:0-229 GCF_008729295.1 Plectropomus leopardus
AGCCAGTGCTGCTGGGTGAGAAGCTGCGGGGGATGGGTGTTAGTGGCCCTGTGATCTCCTGGATTACTGACTACTTGACAGGCAGGCCACAGTTTGTCTGCTTGGGCAGCGTCGTGTCTGATGTGGTGGTCAGCGATACAGGAGCTCCGCAGGGAACTGTGCTCTCGTCTTTCCTCTTCACATTATACACCACTGATTTCCAGTATGACTCCGAGTCATGCCACCTGCA
>NW_024643538.1:0-3563 GCF_008729295.1 Plectropomus leopardus
GTAGTACCAAAAATTTTAAAAGAGATATGGTATAGTATATCATTAAAATTGTCAGAAATAAGTTCTAGTACTGTATGTCATAAATAATAATAATAATGATAATAATAATAATCATAATCAGAATATAAATAGCCACAGTGCAGTATGTTGTAAAAATGTCACAAGAAAAAGTCATATTATAGTGTGTCGTGACGTGTCATTCTAAGCTGTTTTTTTGACATGTCAAAATATGATGTTTTTCGACATACTATACTATGTCATTTTCAGCCTTTTTTTCAAAATGCTATATTATGATGTTTTTCGCAGTTTTTTTTAACTTGCTTTACTATGATGTGTTAGACATTATATACTACGTCATTTTCAGCCATTTACGACATGTCAAAGTTTTACATTTTTCGACATTCATTTTCGCCCATTTTATCATTTTTTTGAAAATGCTATACTATGACATGTCTAGACAAGATATAATATGGCGTTTTCAGACATTTTTTCTACATGTGAAATTTTGACGTTTTTTGACATACTGTACTTTGCTGTTTTCATTCATTTTTTCGACATGCTATTTTACAATGTTTTTGGCTGTTTTTTAAACTTAGCATAGCATGCCGAGACATGTTGTAGTATACTATTTCGTTTTCAGACATTTTTTCAACATGTCAAAATTTTTCGCCATACCATACCATGTTGTTTTTGGCCATTTTTCGGACATGCTATATTATAATGGTTTTGGCCATTTTCTGAACATGCTATACAATGACGTGTCTTGGCATGCTATACTATGTCACTGGCAGCGTTTTTTTCAACATGTCAAAATATTATAAATATTAAATAATATATGTTTGTTGCCATACTATACTATGCTGTTTTCGGACATTTTTCGACATGCTATATTATGACATTTTTGGATGTTTTTACAACTTCTCTACAAGCTATAATATGTCGTTTTTAGACATTTTTTCGACATAAAAATTCAACATTTTTCTCCATACTACTCTATGTCATTTTCATTCATTTTTTTGACCTGCTATATTATGGTTTTGGCCGTATTTTGAACATGCTATACTATGGCGTGTCTTTGCATGCTATAATGTGTTGTTTTCAGCCATTTTTTTCAACATGCTATATTTTGGGAGATCAGCCAGGTACTGAAACTTGCACCCAGATCCTAACCCCGGCAGCTCATTCCCTACCAGGGCAATGAACCCCTTCATGAACATGCAAGGGGCTGCACCCTGGCTCATGAGCATGTTTAACATTTTTATGAATCAGCACCATTAGCCGTTTGAGCAACCGTTAACAGTAAAGCACATGCCGAGGAACGGAAGTTCCCTTGCGGGAGGACGAAGTTTCTACTCGAACACGCCACCCCAAGTCCAGCCAATGAGGAGAGATGGGGAGTGGAGAGAGTGATGACACGATGCACGTCCAAATAAGAGGTACAACAGATCACTGTGAGTGCTTTTTGTCTTATCTTGCCTAGACACTGTGTTAGATGGTTTGTGTAGCTCCTGTGAAAGGGAGTGTAACTGTTATCTTAGCTTAACGCTTTGACATTTTTGTCCTTGAATAAAGCCTGCCTCGAGCAGTTTTAACCTTTTTTACCATCCTTTGGTGTTTGCTTTTCATCCTTGAGATTCTGGTGAGTGGCTTAAAGACAAAACAAAACAAAAAAGAAACAGGTTTCTGGACAAAGCGAACTGTCTGCTGCCTGGTTTTGATCACAAGTGAATAAACTAACAAAAATAAAGGGAGGGTAGTACCAGAGGTACTCCCTGAGCCACCCTGGATCCCCCAAGAGAGGACGGACCAGAGACACTTCCTAAGACCAAGTGGTAAAGGGATTTTCTCCTGGTCTGGTCAACTGAAAAGTAAACGCTACTAGATATCCATCACTCAAAAAGAAAAGATATCTTACCTCTCAAACAAGCCATGCTCTTGTAGGTCTGAGGCGGCATTTAATTGTTCGGACTGTCTGCGTATGGGGAGAGACAGAGACTCTTAAAGAGGAGAGCTGCGGATCCTTGACACTATGATGTTTTTGGCCATTTTTTGAACATGCTTTATTTTGACGCGTCTTAACAAGCTATACTTTGTCACTTTCAGCATTTTTTTTCAAGATGTCAAAATCTGACGTTTTTTGCCATACTATACTATGTCGTTTTAAGGCATTTTTCCAACATGCTACTTGTATATTATTACGTTTGTGGGTGTTGTCTTTCAACTTAGGATACTATGACATGTCTGTTCTATGTGATTTTCAGCCATTTGTAAAAATGTCAAAATGCCAAATGTAAAAATTTGATATTTTTCTCCATACCATACCATGGCATTTTTGGCCATTTTTTGGAACGTGCTATAATATGATGTTAATGGCCTTTATTTGCCTTTATTTCCACTGTGTACACTAGGACGTGTCTCTACGAGCTACAACATCATTTTCAGCCATTTTGATGACATGCCAAAATTAGACAATTTTCCACATACTATACTATGATGATTATGGTCAATTTTCTAGCATGCTGAATTATGATGTTTTGGACCTTTATTTCCAGTTTGTATACTATAAAGCATCTCCACAAGCTATAATATGTCATTTTCAGCCATTTCTAAAACATGTCAAAATTCAACATTTTTCACCATACTATACTATAGCATTTTTGACCATTTTTTTTGACATGCAAAATTATAAGGTTTTTGGTCTTTTTTGGCCTTTATTTCCACTTTGTATACTATGATGCATCTGTACAAGGTATAATATGTCATTTTCATTGATTGATTGATTATTTTGACATTTTAATGACGTGTCAAAATTTGACTTTTTTCAACATGACGCGTGTTGCCAAAGTATAGTATGTCCAAAAATGTAAAATTTTGAAATGTCATGAAAATGGCTGAAAATGATATATTGTACATTGTAGAGAAAGCCTCATACTGAACAAAGTAGAAATAAAGGCCAAAAAAGACCAAAATCCTCATAATTAAGAATGTCCAAAAAAATGTCCAAAACCACCTCAAAACAGCATAAAAAATAATGCTGAGACACGCCATATCATTAAAAGCAAGGCTATAGTATGGCAAAAATGTCAAAATTTGACATGTCCAAAAAGCAGCTTAAAACATTTTAAAACAGCATAAAATAGCGTGCTGATACACACCATAGCATTAAAACGTGCAAATATTGTCAAAAACACTTTAAAATAGCATGTCAAAAAATGACCAAAGAAGCAAAGCTATAGTATGGCAAAACGTCAAAATGTGACATGTCCCAAAAAAAGCTTAAAACACTTTAAAACAGCCTAAAATAGCGTGCTGATACACGCCATAGCATTAAAACGTGCAAATATGGTCAAAAAACACCAAAATATAGCATGTCAAAAAATGACCAAAGAAGCAAGGCTATAGTATGGCAAAACGTCAAAATGTGACATGTCCCAAAAAATGGCTTAAAACACTTTAAAACAGCATAAAATAGCGTGCTGATACACGCCATAGCATTAAAACGTGCAAATATGGTCAAAAAAACACCAAAATATAGCATGTCAAAAAATGACCAAAGAAGCAAG
>NW_024643539.1:0-242 GCF_008729295.1 Plectropomus leopardus
AGGTGAGTTATTGTACAGGTGGATGGCTCGTGGCAGGAAAGATTTCCCGTGTCTGTCCTTTCGACAGCGAAGCTGAATCAGTCTGTTGGAGAAGGTGCTCCGCTGTCGGTCCAGTGTGCGGTGGAGGGGGTGCTCAGCATTGTTCATGATGGCGAGCAGTTTTTTAATTGTCCTCCTCTCCACCACCGTCTCCATGGTCTCCAGCCTGAAACCCACCACAGAGCCAGCTTTCTTCATGATTT
>NW_024643540.1:0-437 GCF_008729295.1 Plectropomus leopardus
AGAGTAATCTATTTAAAAGGATCTAGTGAAAAACATGGTTATATCATTGTAACAAACACAGCTTCAATTTACAGTAAAATTTTATGTTACTTACAGAGTAAATTGTCATGCTTTAGTGATTTTTTATTGTGTGAACAAGAGAGTTATTTATTTCTACATAAAACATTAAAATATTTACTGAATGCTGTCATCAGATGGATTTGGTCATACCAGTGCAACAAGTTTTTCTAATTTTAACAGTACATTTTCATATTACTGACTGAGTAAATTATAAAAACTCTCTGCAAGGAAATGCCTAGTACTCAAGAAGACCCATGATCATGATAACGGAGAGAAACTATCGATATAAAAAATAATTAGTTGAAAAGCACAATCTTAATTCCTTGGAAATACATGATAAAACTTGGGCTGTTATAAACATACATCCTGAATAATTA
>NW_024643541.1:0-453 GCF_008729295.1 Plectropomus leopardus
AGTTCATAGACCAACGTAAGAGCTAAACAGAAAATAAACACAAGACAAATAGCACATTAGCTTGCTTAGCAAATAATACGGTACTGTTTTAACGATATAAAATTAAAAAAACGTACAAAAAATTTTAATTTTTTTGTACACAAATAAATGCGATTAACATACCTTGTTGCCACTCTTGACTGGAGCTAAACTTCTTTCAACAGCTTATTTTCCCGTTCATGTTTATAACTTAGTTATCACTCGTTTCTCTCCCCGTGCTCCCAACCGTCTCTACACTGTTTCCGCTATATTTTATATGTATATGTATATGTTTTCACAGGAAATGGCAACGTAAGAACATAATAAATACATTTCAAAATAAAACACTAACCATTTTAACCACAGTGAATTGGGGTCATTTACAATACACATTAGCTTGCTTAGCAAATAATACGGTACTGTTTTAACGATATA
>NW_024643542.1:0-249 GCF_008729295.1 Plectropomus leopardus
AATGAGATAATGTGAGAAAAAAAATATGTAAAATTAAAGGATGTAGGAAAAAAAATCAAACAAAATGTTACAAAAGAGCTCCAACTTTGACTTTGTCCCTGTCATGATTCCTGCATTCTCCTCCTCCCCTTCACTGCCAGTACTTTTCCATTCACCTCACTCTGACCTGCTCTTTCTGCTGGCCACGCCCACTGCTGCAGTCTGCTCTCCCCCACAGCTGCAGCTCATCATCAATCAGTCCAGTACTTA
>NW_024643543.1:0-232 GCF_008729295.1 Plectropomus leopardus
GCATGTAACTCTGGGTTAGGAAAGTTCTTGAAACAAACAACACCCCTGTTTTTGAATGGGAGGATAAATGACATATGCAACACAGATATTATATCTTAAAGTTGACATTGATTACGGAAGCCCTAAGCGGACGTGTTTCTTTTTTTTTTTTACAAGCCTTTATAACAAGATATTATCTCGTTATCTCGAGAAAACGGAGTTTGTTTTCCTGAGATATTAAGTCGTTATCTCG
>NW_024643544.1:0-493 GCF_008729295.1 Plectropomus leopardus
GGGGGGAGGACATGCCTTGGGGTACATCAGTAGATTAGCTATGACATAACCCCCCACCCCATAACACACACACACACACACTCTCCTCACAGACGCTTGCACGCTCCTACCCATAATCCCTCTGTTACAAGTCACTTCCCGTTTCATGAGACAAAGCAACAGATCATGTGAGTGTGTTTCGAGCTTGGGGCTGACTTTGGAGTGAGTTTCACACTTTTGAATCCCCTGTTGGGAGCAGAAAAAACACAAGAGTGGCCTTGTCATTACCGTGAGTATTTAGAGGTGAGCAATTAAGTGATTGTGGTCTTCAGCATGAAGGGCACACTGTACTGTATGAGGGGGAAGGAGGGGGGAGGAGGGGGGCTTATGTGTACAGTGTGCATATGTTCTGTGTGTGTGGGGGAGGGGCTTTGCTTGTTGCTCTATGCACTGTGTTCCAATAGCATTTATGAATTTATCATGGTTGGTTGATCAATTGATGTATTTATTTGCA
>NW_024643545.1:0-642 GCF_008729295.1 Plectropomus leopardus
GAGTCCATGGTTTGGCCAGTTCGTACTGTTACAACTGGTGAACCAGGTGGAAATGGACTCAAACGCACGACTCAGAAGACAGTTCAGGTAAGTAGAAAGTCTTTACTGGACGAAACAGCTTTGGTACAAACAGGATGGTCAATGAGGCAAAAGTATCCAAAAAGAGCAAGGCAGAGGCAAAGTCAAAAAACAGGCAAAGTCCAAAAAACCAACAAAGAGACACAAGGGAATCAAAAGGCTGGAACGTCGACACACAGAAAGGCTAAGACGAACTGGCACAGAGAGGGAGCAAGACACACACTAAATACTGTGGTGAGGGGAAGGATAACAAGGCACAGGTGAGCCTAATCAGGGCAGGACAGACAATCAGACACAGGTGAAGCCATCAAAAGGGAGGGAAAAACACACAGGGGCAGGAAGTGAAGTGATCTGAAATGAGAGGAGATGTGAGTTTCAAAATAAAACAGGAAACAACATGAATGAATGAAAACAACCTAAGAAACCTGAGCTGTGACATAGAGCACACATGCCAGTCTTACCACCACTACCAGAAAAGGATTTTAACACGGAAAGAGGCAAGATACATTGGACGACTGCAACGGCCACAGCCATGCTGGATCATTGGTCCACAAAGTTAAACTG
>NW_024643546.1:0-247 GCF_008729295.1 Plectropomus leopardus
TAATGACTTTTATTAATACCAACACTCACGAAAAGCAACTCACAGTTTTTCAGTTCGTTCTTCGGGCCGTGAGCCCAAACACAGTCTCTGGGAATCCCACGAGGAGAAGACACGAAGCTTGAATCTACCGTGGCTGGAGAGCTGGAAACCCCGTAGCTCGACGAGCCGACAACACGTGTGTGAGCGTCGTCGGGGATTGCGCTGAATCGTGGTCAGGGACAGGCAGTGGATCCGAAGCCGGGAAAAC
>NW_024643547.1:0-207 GCF_008729295.1 Plectropomus leopardus
CTTTTCACACTCTTCCTGCATAGAGACCTGTTTCTCAGTCACTGTGGAGAAGTGTGGCAGCTTGGATGAAAGACGCTGTTAAAAATCCGCTTTTGACGCTTATTGAGCGCAGGCATGCTGGACACAGGCCCTTTTCACTAAGAGACATGCAAAGTGAAAATCTGCTCATAATCATCACTGTATATAATGTATTGACCAAAACCCACC
>NW_024643548.1:0-205 GCF_008729295.1 Plectropomus leopardus
GAGTGCTGGCGTCTGCTGGGTCCATTTCTGGCCAGATTGTACTGAAATGGGTGTGTGTAGAACCCAGATGCAGTACACCAAAGCTCAGGGATTGTTGGTAATCACTTTTATTAATACCAACACTCACGAAAAGCAACTCACAGTTATTCAGTTCGTTCTTCGGGCCGTGAGCCCAAACACAGTCTCTGGGAATCCCACGAGGAGA
>NW_024643549.1:0-1376 GCF_008729295.1 Plectropomus leopardus
CTTGCCAAGTTGGTCATTGTATTTTCCTCCATGGTTTTTTTCTGTGGTTGAAAGACACACACAAACACTCATACCCATGTTTGTCAGTGAGTGCTGAGATTGATTTGATTATTAATGATGTTTTTTTTTCTTGCAGCTCTGATATCTGCTGGATGCTGCACCAACTCCTGTAGGAGTGTAAAGCTTTGGGACAGGTGAGTCACACACACACACACACACACACACTCTTAGATGGATTTTTTGGGCTCCAACTTCTCCTGTCCTTCTCCTTGTCACATAGACATAATTAAACATGGAGAGACAGGAAAACAGAGAAGGGAACACATACACACAAGTTTTAGCAGTACCTTGACATATATTCATCTCATTGGTAACATATTTTTGGTTCAGTTTTATTTTATAGTCATTTTACAATTTTGTTTATATGATGACCTCTAATACTATGTATTACTATATATATGTATATGTATATGTATTACATATACTATGTAGACCTCTAATTACTATGTATTATTCTGTTTGGGTGATAAGGATAATAATACTGATTCTGGATATAGCAGAATCCACCTTGAAGAGATAGTTCACCCAAAACTGAAATTTCAGTCATTATCTACTCTCCCTCATGCCGATGGAAAAGGCGTTGCACTCATCTCCCAAACAATTGAAGCAGATGGTGACGAGAACTCAAATGAAAAAACATAATAAAATCACAAAATGTCTCCAAATTTGCTTGTAGTTAGTAATCCAAGTGTCCTGAAGCCCCGATGTGCCATGTCTTTAGCCTTGCTATAACTTGTAGCTCCTAGTGTGGGAGCCGTGCTCATGAACGCTCACTCATGTGAGCCCAACCTTCAGCAATGTTTTGTCAACTATGAAACTTAACCTGACTTTCCATTGGCATGAGGGGGAGTAGATAATGACTGACTTAGGAATGCTGCTGGAGAACATATCATTTACATGATTTGTGTAATCATTCAAATGCAAAATGTTAACTCCTCTTCAGGTTGTAAAGACCCCCAAATATCCCTAAAACACAGAGGATATGACATCACTGTCCATAAAGGTAGCTACGGCTCTGGCTGTTTAAGCAGTTGTTGACTTTTGGTGGAGGTGGCTTGTGGTGTGTGTGTGTGTGTATGTGTGTGTGTGTGTGTGTGTGTGTGTGTGTGAGAGAGGTCACCCTGGTGTGACCCCTGCTTTAATGCATTGGCCGCAGGGTGAGTGATGGCGCTGGGTTAATATTTAATGATGAAGCAGTTCCTAATGGCTGAATAAATCAGCCTCCATCTTTACCAAGAGAGGACAGACCCCCTGCATTCTGCTGAGCACGGGCTCCACACACACACACACACACACACACACACACACACACACAC
>NW_024643550.1:0-398 GCF_008729295.1 Plectropomus leopardus
ATCTGGCCAGAAATGGACCCAGCAGACGCCAGCACTCTCCAGAATCGTCTCGCACGCGTCGAGGGAATGTTGCAGCAGCACGAGGCTCAGCTCTCCTCCAACCCGGCTGAGGCTCGTCAGTCTGCCTCTGCCTTGGAAAGAGCTCTCACCCTGTTGGCTAATCAGGTCCAACAGATGGTAACCACGCTGACACAGCACGCCGCCCCAGCTGCAAGTTCCGCTCAACCGGCTCCCAGTTCCACTCCATCGCCCAGCTCCGCTCCAGAACCCCGGGTGGGCGCGCCAGAACGGTATGCCGGAGATCCAGAGGGGTGCAACCCGTACTTGACGAACTGTTCCATCTTGTTTGCTCTGCAGCCACACACATTCGCCACTCTGGCTCCCTCTGTGGCGAATGT
>NW_024643551.1:0-282 GCF_008729295.1 Plectropomus leopardus
TTCCAAGAAATTTTACCTAAATATTTACTTTAAAAAGAGAGACTATTCGAATTTTTTTTTTTTTTAAAAAAAAGGGAAAATGTTCAGAAAAATTATATTTATAATTCTGATCATTTTATATTTAAAACAGAAAATTATATTTGTTAAGGAAAACTAAATGAAATAAATGAATACAATTATTGATGATTATTGAATTGAATTGAATAGATATATGCTCTTTTTTTTGCATCTTTTCTTAAAAAAACTAAAAATTAATCAAATCTTTGTCTTCTGTGTACATCG
>NW_024643552.1:0-214 GCF_008729295.1 Plectropomus leopardus
TCGGCATTTTTGCGATCATCGGCATCGGCCGTTTTTTTCACCGATAACCGATAAAATTAATTAATGTATTTTAAAATGCGCTCCTTCGGCTCTGATGCAGCCGTCTCTGCCTGAAGTCACCACTCTCTTGGTTGTGTAACAATGTCCCGCCCACATCCCTCACTGATTGGCTCACTTGTGCCAAGTAGCCAATCAGTGAGGGATGTGGGCGGGA
>NW_024643553.1:0-271 GCF_008729295.1 Plectropomus leopardus
ATGAGAACGTTTCCGTCTTCACACTCGTCTCTACAGAAGAGCTTCTTCTTTCCAGAGAAACCGAAGGAGCATTCAACTGTGATGTTTCCTCCTTCAGTTTCTGTGAGGATTTCTGCTCTGATGACACCAGTGTCCCGCAGTGCTGCTGAAAATATGAAAAATCAATAGTTACTATCAGTACATCCTGTAAAATGTTGCATTTTGATTTGCTTATTTGCTTTTAAAAAAGCTATCAGGTCACCCATTGGTTTGTGGAGTGCCATTTTAGTTT
>NW_024643554.1:0-413 GCF_008729295.1 Plectropomus leopardus
CAGAAAGATTTTCATTTTTATTGTAAATGCATTTTGATTCCAAATATTGGCAACGGTCTCATGAACTACTAAAAATCGGTATCTGCCCTGAAAAATATCAGCTGTCTCCTGGTTGACACTATTCTAGGGTGTCCATCTTGGGTGGATGGGTTTTCTTTGAAATTGGTTGAAAGTTTGGTGTGTCAGTTACAGAAGGCAAAGGGAGGATTTGACATATCACATGCTGAGGTTGAATGACAAAGGGTTGGTATTTGGTGACCTGGGAATGGGAAAGTGCTGTGATGACACTGGTGCACTAAGTTTCGTTCAGTGTTATTCTTGGAGGGTGTAGTCTTTAAATTCATCGCGCACTGCCGTCTCTCAGACGGCTGCAGTGAGCTCAGCAGAAGACGCTTGTTCTTGGAACAGTATGA
>NW_024643555.1:0-617 GCF_008729295.1 Plectropomus leopardus
TATTGGTTATGATTCTCATTAGGTAGCCTAATAATAATCGGTATCAGTATCGCTCTTCTAATATCTCGTCTGGTGTGAAATTTATTGTCTACCTGTTTTCTCCTTTTTCTTTCTTGATTAAATATCACAATACCTCTATTGTTCTGTTAGTATTTCACTGTGTTGTAGCATCATTTCCACAGTTGCTGTTGAATTCTCTTAGTACATTTATTCCCTGACTTGTACCTTATATTTTCCTTGTATTAAAAACATCAGTAGTGGGGGTTACCTCGGAAATCTAATAGCTTACAGGTCACCAATTCCCCCTGTTAAAAAGGTAAAATAAATAAATAACGTAACCATTGTAATAACTCCATCAAAGTAATGTATCTAATTATGTTTGATTAGTTTTTGATCAGCTTACTTTTCTCACAAGTGTTATAAACTGGGCAATAGACCTAAAAATATCCACTATGCCAAAAAAAGGCCTTCCAGCAGAACAAAAGTAAAACAACTGAGTGAATATTATATTGTACATAATAACTTTTTACCCAAAAGAATATATTCAGATGCAACCCATTTGTATCAGCAACACTATAATCACTAACTGTAATTCATTTATATATTTTTTCTCAGTA
>NW_024643556.1:0-612 GCF_008729295.1 Plectropomus leopardus
CACACACACACACACACAGATAGACAGACAGACACACACACTGTACCTCCTGGATATAAACACAGAGACGTCAGCACGTCCAAAGATGCAGATGCAGTTTGCCAAAACAAAGTTTGCTCACCGGTACGTAGGCCTTGATTTTGTACAGCTGATAAGAAGCTTAAATTTCTCCAGTTTATCACAGAACAAGTTTTAACATGAGGTGATTAGAAAAAGCCATATTTGTCTGATGCTACATCTCCCAGAAATCCCTCATACGTGGCCGCTCCCACGTATAAGCTCTTCTTTCCATCACGGCTCCATAACACGCCTACGTGGCCTCGGATTGGAAATAATGACGGCTAGTGCGGTGGCTGCAATAGAAATAAAGCTGCTGACGTTTTGAACATCCATCGCCATGGTTACTGGGATGTTATCAGAGGAAAAGTCACATGACATCACTCAGTGGAAACGCAGTCAGCTCCACATTGAGTTTAAACACATTTACTAAATATCACTGAAGTTTTGTGCGAATCAGTGACGGAAACCCGTCTAGTGACACATGCACATTTTTCAGCAAAGTTTGTCGTCTGCATTTAACCTCTGCAGAGCAGCGAGCGTGCAGCACTTGAG
>NW_024643557.1:0-636 GCF_008729295.1 Plectropomus leopardus
CGCTGCTGGTAATGAGCGCAGCTGGTGGCCGTGATGAGGTGGGCTGGTATAAAAGCGGCCTTCCTCCCACCAGTTTTACCTTTTGCGCCTCTCTCCGTCACCACCGGCGCGTCACTTCCGTGCCGGAGGTCGCTCGGCCGACAGGTGTGGCTGCACGCTACTTCACCTCGCGGGTTGTTTGTGTCTGTTTGTGTGCTTACGGCATCGGTGTTGTGTTGTAGGGCGGTTGCCTGTGCGCTGCTCCGTGCCCCGTGTAGGTACGGCTGCATTTGTTGGCCGTGGTAAGTGTCCTCTCTGTCTCTGCTGTATGGTTGATGCTACTAAAGTGGCTAATGCTAGCGTGGTCACAGGTAAACGCTGGTCGCAGCCCGGACTCCTCTCTCTCCCTCCCTCCTCTCGTGTGTGTCTGTGTGTGTGCCGGCTGTGACCGAAAAGATATGCGTGTCTCGTAGCGCGCACCGCATCATGTTCAGTCATTGAGCCATGCTAATAGTATTTTTCTTGGCTAGGTGTTAATGTAACCAGCTGATTGGGGCCGCTGCTGTTTTTGTCTCCGCTGCTGCTCGTCTCCACCGCCTCTTGGCCGCACGCCACGGGCGAAGCACAATTTTAAATATTGTATGTACAAGTGTGTGT
>NW_024643558.1:0-491 GCF_008729295.1 Plectropomus leopardus
GGGGGAGGAAGGGGGACTTTAGAATTGCGTCTTTGCTCTTTACACATGATGTGCCAAATACCAAATAGCTAAAAGCAACATTCTGCATATACTATACAGCATTTCATAGCCAAAAAATGAATCATTTAAATTTCACATGTTCGATGAAATTCTTAACAACAGATTATTCGATCGCTGATTAATTATCATCCCTAATATGAACAAAACATAATTAACTAATAAAGGCTTTCGTTTTATTAGGGTCAAGCACCGACTGTAAGCGATTGCCAAAACCCTATTGAAACTACATTTTTATTCTTACCTGAAACAAATTGCTTTTTAATGGCTTGGGTTATTTAAAACTCATGAAACTTTGCGCACATGTCAGAACTGATGAAAAATTTTAAAATTTAATTAACATAATTATTTTTATGTGAGATAAAATAACTCAGGAGTGCTCCCTATAAAATTTTTTACAAAGCGCCCCCCACTGTCTATTTTACCAAAATGCA
>NW_024643559.1:0-644 GCF_008729295.1 Plectropomus leopardus
AAAAAACAGCTGAAAACCACTTAGTATAGCCTTTTAGAGCATTTTATTCTCAACAGTGTTGAAAAAACCTCCAAAAACGGCCAAAAGACCCATAAAATAGCACCTTGATAAAATGAAAAAAACAGTAAGGCTATAGAATTGCGAAAATTTCAAAATTTGTCATGTCCAGAAAACAGCTGAAAACCACTAAAATTAATTCTTTAACTTTTTTTGTATACTATGTCGTTAGAAAACACTAATCATGTCATGGTTTTAAACTTTGATTAAAAAATCATTGAAATGTCATCAAAATGTGCTGTGGTGGTTTGCCTCACAGCAGGAGGGTTCCAGGTTAGAACCTGATTTGGGGCGAAGCAGTTAAAAACGTCATTAAAGTGTCAGTATAGTATGACTTTGGAAAATCCTTAAAACGTCACACTACAGTATGTCATTTAAAACAATCCTAAAAATGTCAGAACAGAATGTCATTAGAAAATTTAAAAAAAACATTTAAAAAAAATAATTGTTACCATATGTCATTTAAAAATTCATAAAAAGGCCAGTGTAGTAAAAGAAATCACTAAAACATGACAATGTAGAAAAAAGTGAAAAGGGTCATAACATAGTATGCATTTTAAAAATGTCATAGTTGTTATGTTTAAAAA
>NW_024643560.1:0-1566 GCF_008729295.1 Plectropomus leopardus
GTGCTTTTAAAAGAAATCGATCAGCTCGGGTGTCAAAGGGTTAAAGTTAACGAAACGAGGCCGCTTCGTCGGAGCGAACCGACACGCGTTCGTTTGTTTTGACCGCGTTTCTCCGTCTCTCTTCCTCTCAGTTTCAGCTGGTTGCCGATCTGTTCCACGACAAGGACGACGTCGTCCCCCCAAAGTCCTCCAGAGTGAACGTCCGGGCTGCCAAGTCCACCCCCAAAGCTCCCAACAAAGACCACCGCAAGACTGTGGGACATCAGGTGAGCTCTCCACAACAGGACTGAATTTATTTGATTTTATTTTCTATGTGAAAGGTTTGAATTGAGGCGTGGTTTCATTTTTACATCCTGTTGTTTATTATGGTGTCGTATTTTGTGGGTTTTGCTTGTGTGTTATCTTTTATTGGCCTGTTTATTTCTCCTCTTTTAAGTTTGTATTTATTTAAATTCATGAGTGTTTTCTTCTTAATGGTTTGCTGTTATTATTATTGTTTTGTTGAATTTTAACAATTGAATGTTTTTATTAGTTCCAACTCACATGGGTTTGTATTTTGTCTTGTTTTATTTTTCATCTTAATTATTATTTTATGAGGATTTATTCTAAGTTTTAGTGGATGTGGTTCTTCTGTTGAAGTTTTCTGCAGCTCATGGTGTGTCCACCTCGAATGAAATGTGCTGCAGAAATAAAAGTTTGCAGGACTCTGTGGGTCTCTGTAGGTGTCTGTAGGTCTCTTTGGGACTCTGCAGCTCTCTGCAGGACTCTGCAGCTCTCTGTGGGACTCTGCAGGTCTCTGCAGGTCTCTGTAGGACTCTGTCAGTGATGGATGTGGTCTGGTTCAGTTCCGCAGCTCCCTGCAGCTCCTCATGGAGACTCTGAATGCGACGACTCCTCACTACGTCCGCTGCATCAAACCCAACGACTACAAGGAGGCCTTCTCGTGAGTCCAACTGTCCCTCTGTCTCTGTCCCTCTGTCTGTCCCTCCTTCTGTCCCTGTATCTGTGCCTACCTCTGTCTCTGTCCCTCTGTCTGTCCCTCCCTCTGTCCCTGTATCTGTGCCTACCTCTGTCTCTGTCCCTCTGTCTGTCCCTCCCTCTGTCCCTGTATCTGTGCCTACCTCTGTCTCTCTCCCTCTGTCTGTCCCTGTCTCTCTGATCATCATTCACAGCCTGTCCCTCCTACATGGGGGTTTTAGTGAGTCAGCAGGGGGCACTGCAGCACAGACAGACAGACTGCTGTAGTTTGTCTCTCAGTGAGACATGAGCAGATGTCTCTGCTGGCTGAGAGGAGACAGACAGACAGACAGACAGACAGGGGGACAGACAGAGACAGAGAGCTTAAGAAAAACCATGAACATCAGAGACAGATTTCTTTAAAGTCCACATTAGACTGAAGACAGTCCTCACATCTACAGCTCAGCACACAGTCCTGCAAAAGACATGAGGGGAGGACACTGTCCTCCAGGCTGTCCTCTGAGCGTCTCTTCTGACCCTTTAATTTAGCTTTTCTTTGTGTTTGTGACGAAAAATAAACCAGGAAGAGTTCAGAGTCTCTCAACTGAA
>NW_024643561.1:0-291 GCF_008729295.1 Plectropomus leopardus
ATAAATAAATGAAGACGAAAAGCGCGTAAAATACACCAAACAGTCTCGAGGGGTTAATAACGGTCCTGGGGTCCGTTTCACAAAGCAGGTTCAACAAACTCTGAGTGTGACCCTGAAGTCTGAGTTGATCTACTCTGAGATAGGAAACTCTGAGTTTCCGGTTCCAGAAGAGCTGATTTGAGTTGGTTTAATCAACTAGTAGTTTCACCTGGAGTTAAGCGCGTGCGCCACAACTATAAAAAGACAGCATCAATGGAGCCCCGATTCGACGAGTCACCATGGCAACGGGGA
>NW_024643562.1:0-908 GCF_008729295.1 Plectropomus leopardus
CTATCTATCTATCTATCTATCTATCTATCTATCTATTTATTTTACAGCCAATTTTTAAGCATGACATGATTTCCTAAAAAAAAAAAAAAAAATCTTTGGGTGATTAAAACAAAAAAGTCAGATTTTTTTATTTTTAAATTGAAAAGTTTTTTTCTTTTTTTGTCTTCTACAATAATAACAACATATTTTTGTTAAAAAGTATTAACTTCTTGTAAATTTTTTCTTTTAACATTTTTTTTCTTTAAACACTTTTTGGGCAAATTGTTTTTCTTTTAAAATTTTTTATTATTTTCTTAGAAAGCCTGCTTTCCAAACCTTTGAGCCTGCAAAAATGAAAAAAAAGCAAAAATTAGACTGCAAGAAACTGTAAAAAGAATTTAAGAATTTAACATAATTTTTTTGTTGGATTTTCAAATTTCCGATGGTTCTTGAACACATCATGGGGATGAACACTTCATGCATTTTGCCCGAGTCAATCTTTGAGGCTCAAGAAAAAATATCTGTAGCCTTGGGAAGGGTCAAAAACAGCCACCCCCTTCCTCTGATAAATAAAGAACAGTCCCTTAGGCCTATTCTCATTGCTGAATGACGCCACCGCTCACAGTTTTGGCTCATAGTCGCATGCTGTGTGACTAATGTTTGTGGAGAGCTTGCTACCTGCAAAGACGTTGATTTCCTGCCTTTGTTACCATCTAACAATTGTATTTTTTTGTGGTTGGTCCTTTGAAAACTATCCAAGGACTTGTTGGCTCGCTGCTGTGCCTTTTGATTTTTTTGATTTTTTGTTGATGCATAACCTTCTGACACCTGGAGCAACATCAGTTTTCTTGTGCTGCGTTCAGAGGCTTTACACGTGCATTTGTACCTTTGAAACCAAAGCAAACTGGTTTGATTTCTTTTGAAAACAC
>NW_024643563.1:0-213 GCF_008729295.1 Plectropomus leopardus
CCATGTTCAGGCTGTTTACAGCAGAGCCTGTTGAAAAAACAGTCGAAAAAGTCAATATTTTGAGCGTTTGAGGCCAAAGGTTAGTAGGGAGAAAAACGCCATACTATAGCTCAGGGAAAAAAGTTCAAAAAAGTGATCTTTCGAAACGCTGAAAAAAGTCACTGATCAGCATGTTGATGCTGTTTATACTGTAGTCTGTTGAAAAAATCAACT
>NW_024643564.1:0-352 GCF_008729295.1 Plectropomus leopardus
CTCTTATTGTGGTAAAGAGCATGTTAGATAATAATCACAATGTTTTTTTCTCATGTAGACCGAGCCTGATTTTCAAATAATTACTTGGCTGACAAAAACAAAACAGCTGGAATTTGCATATAATATGTCATTTAACATATAATTGTCATTTCAAAAATGTTTTTAAGCATCTATTGGTGATGATGATTGTTTTTTGTTTGTTTTTAATAAATCTGTCTTTTTTCCCCTTAAATGCTGCCAAATGCTTTTCCAAGTTGGACAAAGTTTTCCTGATCTGATGGACCCCTTTCCCCTCTACCTGCAGGTCAGTTTACACACACACACACACACACACACACACACACACACACAC
>NW_024643565.1:0-215 GCF_008729295.1 Plectropomus leopardus
CATGCCAGAAAGTTTGGATCAACACCACTTTCTTTATGTTACACTCAGACGCTTAAAAACTCAAAAATTTAAACCTTTGAAACTGGTGTGATTTCTTAAAAACAAAACAGAAAAAAACCAAAGTGCAACTTGGCAAAAAATGTCCCACAAATTACAAAACAAAATAGTGATTTCAATCATTCTCGTAGTTTTAATAATTAATTAAAAATAAGCTA
>NW_024643566.1:0-418 GCF_008729295.1 Plectropomus leopardus
TTTGATATTTAAGATAAATAAATGAATAAAAATTAGCAAATTTGCCCAATTTCTTTCAAAATCATGTGGAGGAGGAAAGTAGCAACGACAGAAGCAATGACCAGAAAATTAGCAAGAAATTTGCAAAATTTCCTGAAAATTACTTAGGTGAAAAAGACACATGGAAAATACCTGGAAAAAGTACTTATGATAATTCAAAGATGTAATTATAGTTATAAATATTGTTTATTCACTAGCTTTAAGAAGGCAATGAGCAATGGAAGAAGAGATGACCCAAAAATTAGCACAAATTTGCAAAAAAAGTATCGGAAAATTACCCAAAAGGCAAAAAAGACACATGGAAAACACCTGGAAAAAGTGCTTATGATAATTCAAAGATGTAATTATAGTTCTAAATATTGTTTATTCCCTAGCTTTA
>NW_024643567.1:0-597 GCF_008729295.1 Plectropomus leopardus
TTTGATATTTAAGATAAATAAATGAATAAAAATTAGCAAATTTGCCCGATTTCTTTCAAAATCACGTGGAGAAGGAAAGTAGCAACGACAGAAGCAATGACCAGAAAATTAGCAAGAAATTTGCAAAATTGCCCGAAAATTACTTAGGTGAAAAAGACACATGGAAAATACCTTGAAAAAGTACTTGTGATAATTCAAAGATGTAATAATTCTAGTTATAAATATTGTTTATTTACTAGCTTTAAGAAGGCAATGAGCAATGAAAGAAGAGATGACCCAAAAATTAGCACAAATTTGCAAAAAAAGTATCGGAAAATTACCCAAAAGGCAAAAAAGACACATGGAAAACACCTGGAAAAAGTGCTTATGATAATTCAAAGATGTAATTATAGTTCTAAATATTGTTTATTCCCTAGCTTAAGGAAGGCAATGAGCAATGAAAGAAGAGATAACCCAAAAATTAGCACAAATTTGCCAAAAAAGTATAGGAAAATTACCCAAAATTATTTAGAAAATAAAAAAGTAAAAAAAAAGAAAAATTGGGAAAATATCTGGGAAAAGTACTTATTATAACTCTGTAACATTATTTTAAATAAG
>NW_024643568.1:0-286 GCF_008729295.1 Plectropomus leopardus
GTTCTTCCTTTGTTCTCATGTAACATTGTGGGAACGTTTTATAATGAGCATTTTCTGATTCGTCACCTTTCAGCATCACCAAAACATCCTCAGAATGTTGCAGATAAAACGTTACATTTTAGTCAGAATTTAACCTTAAAGAAACATTATTACAAATGACAAACGTCCTTAAAACGTTCTTTGAACATTAGAATACGTTTTTCTTCAAAACGTTATTGCAGCTTGTAGGAAACGTTAGGCAGTGTTGTGGGAACGTTCCCTGTAGCTGGGATAACACCTCGGTGCG
>NW_024643569.1:0-201 GCF_008729295.1 Plectropomus leopardus
ACACACACACACACACACACACACATAAAGGGCATGTCCTACCATATACAAGTGTGAGTACATCGAATAAAAATGAAAAACACTCCAACAGCAGCGGCATCCTAAAAAAACAGTGTCTCCCTAGATAACCAGTGGGACTGCAGTAACACAGTCACACTGGGAGCTTTATGGGTTGGATGAATGGCTTCTGGGGGCCATGTG
>NW_024643571.1:0-7975 GCF_008729295.1 Plectropomus leopardus
TTCAAAAGAAATCAAACTTTGAGCTCAAAGTCTGTGAAAGGCGTCTGAACGCAGCGCAAAAAAAGTGATGTCTGTCCAGGTTTCAAAGGGTTAACACCGTTTATTTGAGTTTGTCTTCAGTAACAGAAGAGCAGCCGTCTGTCTCTGTACACACCGGTTAGTAAAAAGATCAAAGTCCTCCGACATTCACTGATGTTGCGTTTCATTTATTTTTTATTTTTTATTTGCATTGAGAGTAAACATCCGACAGCGTCCGTCCGAAGAGTTTGTTAAAAAAGACAACAAACAGGAAGAGTTCAGTTTGAGTTCCTTTGCTTCGTCCTGAAGGAGCGCTTGAAACGATGAAGACACTTGAATAAAGTAAACTGCACGTGTAAAAACGGTCTCGTGGACACTGAGCGCTGCTTGTTTCGGCAGCGAGTCACATTTTGAGGCGACGGAGTCCGGAGATTTTCCTGCAAACCTCAAAACAACGAGTCTGTAGAAAGATCTAATAAACCATCAAGGAAAATACGCTCTGTATTTTTATCACACTTTGTAATGTTGGGATGAGAATTACTTCATTTAAAACAATAACTATTTATTCATATTTTTATTTTTTATATATATATATGTAACAGGTTATGATTTCCTTGCACCAAAACAAATTAAAATGTTTGCACGTTCAGATGAGTAAAAGTCAGATTACACCAGCAATGAACTGGTGTTCATTTTTACTGTTTTTTACTGTTGCTTTATTTTTTCAATTTGTTAATTTCTTTCTTGTTTTGTTATTTATTCATAACAATATAACACCGCTAACTGCCGGCCTGGCACACACACTGCAGTGTTTTTGTGTATCATGGATCATTATCATAATGTTATGACATCTATCTCTTTTTTTTTAATGCAAAGGAAAGGCTTTTACGTTTTTAGTGCAGCCGCTCTCGTCTAAACGTGGCCTTTGACTCCGCCTCATAGTGCCACGTAACCTTACAGGTGGGGGAAAAAAAAAATCACGATATTTTGCATGGAGATATTTTATCAATTCACGGGCGACAAGTATCGATTTTTTATAGAATTAATTGCAAACATGAAATAAAGCCTTTAGTGCTGGAAACATAATATCAATTGTTTTTTAGGTCTAGCGACGGTGCAGAGGTGACGAGAGAGATGGACATGACTCGTGGGGTTTGCAAGGAGCGCCGAATAAAAGTAAAATACTGTGGAAAATACGACGAACCTCAGGGCTCAGCTCGCTCGGCGCCATCCAGACGAAAGCAAAGCTAATGAAAAACCAGCCGACACTCGACACGCATAACATAACTCAGTCTTTCACGCACTTTATGTGTAAAGACTGGCAGCAGTACGACGTCGGGGAAAACGAGGGCTTTGCAGATAAAAACCACTGACAACGTGAACATACTGAGATGCTTTTCTGATCAGATTAACAGATTTTGATGCTTTGTGGACGTAATATGCAGTTAGAAAAAAGGTTATAAATCACAATATATTACAAAATGTCGCAATGCTCAGCATATTGCAAAATATTAAGAATCGCAATAATATCGTATCATAAGCATCGTGATAATATCGTATCGTGATAATATCGTATCGTGATAATATCGTATCGTGATAATATCGTATTGTGGGGCCACTGGTGATTCCCGCCCCCAGTATCTATGACAGCATGAAGGTCATAATGAAGTTTGAGGGAAATGACGTTTAAAACGTTTCAAACGTTTAAAACGAGCATAAATGAGCCTGAACACATCAGAACGAGCACAATGGATGCAGGTAAATCCTCCCAGACTCCAACGCCTCGAATATATCCAGAATCAAAAACCCCGACAGCCAAAGAGCGTGTAAACCCGAACATGGAAAACTGCAAAAATAACAAGTGTTTTTTTTGTAAACCAGGTGAGTAAACGGCGCAGCAGAATCTGTCCGATCCAAACTGCAGATACGGGGATGTGACAGAAACTCTTCAGACTGATGTTCAGTTTGGATTAGAAATATTCTGCAGCATCAGAACCGCGGACGGTATTTGTATCGACGTAAATGTGCAGCAAAAACACAAAACATGTGATCCAGTTTCTACCAAAGCTACGAAGTAGAGAGCCGAGGCTGAAATCTGTCAGTTCCACACGCAGAATAAAAACAAAACCATTTTTGGCTCCATTAGACGCTGGAAGAACTTTTGATTCTTTAACTCGAACTCCGTAAGACGAAAAAATTCCCAAAAAGTTTTCTTTTAAGGCTGGTGATGCAAAAGAATTAAAAAAAAAAAGTGACACAAAGACATCCTGAAAATTAGCTGGGGGGATTGTCAGTTAATGCATAAAAAAAGTGGAAAAATGTTCATTATTAAAAGAAAACATTATTTTTGGGGGTGGTTTTTAAAGCTCATTTTCTTGTTTGTTTTTCCACTTCTTTGTATGTTTATTTTTAAGACATTTTTCTTGTATTATTTTCCACCAATTTATGCTAATTTTTGGGCCATGAATATGAATATTTGATATTCATATTCTATTATTATTTATATTATATTTCATTAGAACTGATGTTAGTTAAAATATAAACGCAACGAAAGTGAAAAATAATAATGTATTATTATTTTTTTAAAGATTGGGCCCTAAAGGGTTAAAGTTTATTCCAATATTGGTATCGGTGTCAAAACAACTCTTATTTTTTCACTTGTAATGTGAACATCCAAAATTAAAACAGTAAATATTACAGAGAATAAGAGAAAGTATAACAGGCGTCCTTTACCTGCTGCAGCCCTGAACGTCTCATCAAATCAAATCAAACATCTCACTGCGTTTTGTAGTTTTATTTCCTTCTTTTGTTAATATTTGCTCATAATAAGATCTGGAGACAGCCGAGTGAAACCATCAGTGGCTCTGAAACACTGAACTTGATATAAATTCACAAACTTCGCCTCAAACTAAAGAGAGTTCATCTGTAAACACGTGACGAGGGACAGAAAACGAGGATGAGACTGAAACGTGGATAAGAGCGTCGGATAACAGCCTCGGCCTTCTGCTTTTTCACTTTGTGAACGCTGTAAAAAAAATCTCTGGAGTTTCAACTTCTTTCTCTGAAAAGTTCATACGCTCGGCCGTTATTTCGGCCGCTGTAGAAGGTGCATCCTGAAACCTCCCCGTCTCAAACACATCACACAACTAAAGTCTAATCATGCCAGAAATACTGCATAGATAATAACCACAGACATAAAATTACAAAAGAAAAGTGTGGAATATGATGTAAAACATAACTTTAAAAAAGAAATTAAATATTACTTTATATACAGTGGTTTTTAAAAACTATTTGTTGTGCCGGTGCACGTTCACCACGTGCGTGATTATAACCACGTTTTTTAAAATTTCAAATCATATAAATGTGTGCATAAACATAAATACTTCGTTTTTAGTGGAGTTCAGTAACAAGAGTGGCAGGAAACCAGAAACCCGTCACACCTCCATGAAAGATTTGACACTTTGATTTGTTTTAACAGCTCCGTCATCTGATACAACCTAAACTAAACGTGAAAAACACTTTAAAAAACGTAGGAAAAGTTGCTTTATGGAGATGTGAGGTTTCTGCAGGACGCTGATTAATACACAAACACACTTCCTTCAGTCAAAAAACAAAATGCTTCAGTATCTCTGAAACACACACAGGTTCTTCTCGTTCACTTCGTAGTGATTTCTGTCTGATTATCACCATCAGACACACGTGAACAAGAGGGTTTTTTTGTCTTTCAGTCATTAAACTGTAGAAAAAACAGCAAAAGTCAAACATCAGAGGCAGAAAACACGAGAAACTTTGAAACCTGAAGTGTGTAGAAATAGTTAAAATAAACTGTTTGGTGCTTTTCTTGCACTTTTCATTCTTCATTTTGACTATTTTCCACCTGATGAGGTCATTTTGACCATATTTGGCATCACTGACATATCCCAGACTGTCAGCAGCTACACTCACACACTGACATATCCCAGACTGTCAGCAAAAATTATCATTTTCAGGATAAATTTACCCCCTTAAAGCTACACTCACACACCCAGACTGACAGATCCCAGACTGTGTCAGCAGCTACACTCACACACTGACATATCCCAGACTGTCAGCAGCTACACTCACACACTGACATATCCCAGACTGTCAGCAGCTACACTCACACACTGACAGACATATCCTCAGACTGTCAGACTGTCAGCTACACTCACACACTGACGTATGTTCTGTGAAAAAACACATAATGGCATTTTAAGGATAAATATTCCCCCTTAAAATGCCATTATGTGTTTTATCACAGAACATGTTTTTTTCATACTGAATGTTTTTGGCAGTTTTTATAAAAGAATTTTGACATAATTTAACATAATTTCCGTAATTCTCAAAGGTTTTTTTGTTTGGTTAAATTTTAAAAACTAAGGTTTTAATACTAAATATCTGTTAATGGATGACAAAGGACAGTGTCGTTGTTCCAAAGATGTAAAAATGTTATAAATATAATATTCAACAATATCAACATCAATATTCAACTCAATATTCAAGTTGATTTAAATCAAGGAAAACGAATATCCTTGAAAAATGTAAGTAAATATAATTATTATGCTTAATATGCATTTACTTTTTATCTAATTGTAACATTTACTTAATATTTACTTCTATTTACTTAATTTTGTGAAGTTGTTGCAACTTAATTAAATCAATCTTACTAAGTTTTACTTGCTGCAGTATATATATTGCAGTATACTAACTAACTTCATCACTGGAAAAATCCTCTTTGTGATGATCAAGTTAAATCAGAATCATTTGGTTTACTGAAGTTTGTAACATTTAGAAAGAACAAAGTCATTTAAATTGTCATATTTAAGTTGCAACAACTTCACATAATTAAGTAAATACAGACAAATTAAAATAAACTCAACACTTAATAACATACATTAATATTTATAGTTTTATTTACTCTCAGTTTAATCATTTTTCAGTTTAATTTTCAGTTTCTGTGATTATTTGACGAAAGATTAACTTCAGATTTTTAAGTGTACCAAACAAAAAACATTTGCATCATGGACGTTTAATGTTGTCGCTATTTTATTATACTTATTTAAACGTTATCCTCATGTGTTTATATATCTAAAGATCACCGTGTTTGTTTGCATTTTATTCTAATAATTGTTATTTAACTGCAGTTTTGTTTTAATCTGCTGTTTTTATTAAAAGCACTTTGTAACCTTGTTAAGAAAAGTGATATATAAATAAAGTTTATGATGGATGTTTGATTGTTTTGGGGTTAATATGTGTGCAGTTTTGGCACTACAGTTCCCATGTGGCTTTGGGTGATGTAAACAGGAAGTGATGAGTCAGTGACTCGGCTGTGGGACGCACCTGATCTCAGTTTCTGACTGTTTGTTTACGTTTTGGGTAATTTTAAGATGATTTCTTTGTGTTTTTTTGGACGTTGTGATGATACGTTTCTGATGTTGTCTGCCTCGTGTTGATGACTCCGGCGCTCTGCTCGCTTTGTGCTCCTCTGTAGGCACTCGTTGGTTAAACGTTACTGGTTTTGCTCTTTCCTCTGGTGCCGCCGCCGCCCGCGCCGCCTTTACTCTCTGACTTCCTGCCAGGTGAGTTCTGACAGGTGGAGCCCGCCTGGCTGCTGCTGCTGCTGCTGCTGCTGTTGTTGTTGTGGTTTGTGTTTCCGCTCAGCGTCTCCATGATGGAGCGGAACGCCCCAAACGGACGCTTGCTTTCAGAGCTTCCTGTCGGAGTCCTCTCCTTCCCATGATGCCCTTTGGTCTGCTCCGCCTCCTGAGTGGAGCTCTTGTGCACCTGCTCGTCGAAGGTGACCCTCAGTTTGAGGTTCTGAGACGTCTTCCTGCGAGATGACGGAGACTTCAGGGCGCTCTTGGGGCTGGTGGCGGCTTTCTGGCCGTCGTGAAGGTCGCCGGAAGCGTCTGGCGTTTTGCCGTCCGCCGCCTCGGGGTCGCTGGAGGTGGGCGAGGGGTTGTATCCGACGCTGTCCACCGACTTTGACCCGCTGAGAGAAAACGCCAGCTTCCTCTCAGCCGAGGAGGAGGGGGCGGAGGAGGGGAGGTGCTTCCTCATCATCAGGTTGAGGTGGTTAGACGCCGGCTCCTCCTCTGCGATTGGCAGGTGTGACGGCCTATCAGGTCGCGGCGCGCTCACGGCCGCCGCTCCTTGATTTTTACCTTCCTCCGGTGGATAACCGTCCGAATCGGATTCACTCAGAGAGCGCTGCATGATCTGTCTGAGTCTCGCTAGTTTGAGCTCTCTCCTCTCCACCAGCCCCGTCCTGCGGGGCCCAGGGGCCCCGGGGCCGCCCGCCGGGGGCAGCCTGTCCCGGGGACACAGCGTGTCCGACACGTCCTTCCCCAGCAGCTGCCGCAGCACCGAGTCCGGACCCACCCCTCCCTGACGGACCAACCAGCCGTCACCCGGAGTCACCTCCGCTGTCAGCATCATCTCGGGCCACGCCTCCACTGAGGGCTGATGGGAGCTGGAGTCCAGAGAGGGAAACAGAAATCATCCTTTACTCGTACACGTTTTAACTGTTTAAATTTTGTAAATGCTTTTAACCCTCTGAAACCTGAGCGAACCGGCTTCATTTCTTTCAAAAACATGGGGAGAAAAATTAGCAAAAAAAAAGAGCAAGAAATGAGTAAAAAGTACCAAAAAATACCTGAAAATTTGTTTTAAAAAAACAAACAAAAGTCACTGACTAAAAAAGAAGTAAAAAGAGAGTTTAAAATTTAAACTACAAAAAAGTGCTTAAAATTATAATAATTTCAACATGTAATTCTGAGAATTAGAAATAGTTGTCTTCCCCAGATTTTTTACTTTTTCTCTTACAGTTTAATCCCTAACTATTTTCTTTCTTTGCTAGACATTTTCCCTGATTTTTTTTTCCCCTCAGACATTTTTCCATAGCTTAATAAAAAAAAATATATATTTTCTCTAAATCTACTGATTTCTCGTATTCGTGGAACATTTCTTTCGTTGCCTTTTTTCTCTCATGTTTTTGAAGAAAATGTCACGAATGTGCTCGAGGTTCAAAGTTTTAAATACTTGTATTAAACGTCTGAAGGCAGCACAAGTAATGTGATGCCGCTCCAGGGTACAAAGTACTAATCATTACTACAAATACAAAGACCCTGACTACTTCTACTACCATTACTACACTTATACTACTATTACTTATAGTAGTACTGCACTGGCTCTTCTTATATAACTACATTTACCACTACTGCTTTTTATGAAACTACTACAACTTTGCCTTCTAGTACTACTACTTATACAACTACTACTAATGCTAGTACTGTATTACAATACCTGCTAGTATTACCAACACAATAACAACACATGGAGTCTGTGTAAGTAACTTAAACTCATTTCAGCTCTGGAAAATTGTTACATTTACAGCTATTGGCATTGTTTAAGAGTGTAAACATTTGAAAACTGCAGTAATTGTAATAAAAGTACAGAGTAGACGTGTTGGCCTGCTCCTTTTCCACCTGCCTAAACCCTCAGAGCCGGTTCAGGTGGTGGATTTAAACCGTCTCACCTGAAAAACTCCTGTAAATGCTGCCATCTCTTGCTTTCATTACTGCCGCTGCCGCCGCTCCTGTCTGAGGCTCTGAGTAAAACGTCTTCTCAGCTCTTCTCGGCGTTTTCCTGATAAATATCCACGTTGGGAGTGCGCCGTTTTCAACACTGACACTCCGGAAATGCAGTTTTTTTAGGCTCATGTTTTGACTGCTCTTTGTCAGAAAAGCATGTATTTTTTCTCTGTAGTTTTGCAGCCGTCACAAAGTACTAAAACTCACCGACGGTGGTATAAAAATATCTAAAGTTCCAACATTATAAATTAATACGACTGCAGACTCATGTGAGCCAAAGTGTAGTTTTGCAAAATACCACGACAGAGAATACGTTTCTGTATGTGCTCTGTGTGTATATACATATA
>NW_024643572.1:0-2579 GCF_008729295.1 Plectropomus leopardus
AACCCTAACCCTAACCCTAACCTACCCCTAACCCTAACCCTAACCCTTCTTCATCATCTGTATACTGTAACCCTAACCCTAACCCTAACCCTAACCCTAACCCTCTAACCCTAACCCTAACCCTAACCCTAACTAGGGTTGACACTAACCTAACCCTAACCCTAACCCTACCCCTAACCCTAACCCCTAACCCTAGCCTAACCCTAACCCTAACCCTAACCCCTAACCCTAACCCTAACCCTAACCCCTAACCCTAACCCTAACCCTAACCCTATTATTTACTTAATTACTTATTTGCTTGATTACTGATGTACTTAATTACTGATGTACTTGATTACTTACCCACGGTTCTCTGTTCTTGGGTGCCCTCTGCTGCTCACCCTCGAAGCCTGCAGCCGCATTGTTTTTCCAGCGGAGGGCTTTCCTTTCTCACCTGTTGTTCATTTGCTCAGGTTTCAAAGTGTTAATTGAAAGTAATAATTAAAGCAGCACGATATGTTTCTGACCCGAGGGAAAATATCGGAAAGTTTTCGTATCTGAGAGAAAACATGAGCGACAACGTTTGAATCCTTATTGAATATTTGAATCATATTTATATTGTTAATTTTCACTTATATCCATTTTTCAGTCATTTAACTGTAAATTATATTCTTTAATTTATTTCTATTTATTTCTTTTTTTATTTTCATAAAATAATACTTCCATAATTTTGCATTATGGCATTTTTACCCTTATTTTTTATTATTTTTTTGCATTATAATTATTACTAATTTGTTTTTAATTTGCTCTTTTTATTTAATCTTTTGCAGTACTGAATGAGAGAGTCATTTAGACACATCAAACATCGAAAACTAGACTAAATGCACAAAATACTGAACTCTAATATGAAATATGAAATACTAATTGTGTCTCTTGTAAAAAAAAAACAAAACAAAAAGGCCAATTTCTGAGACGGTTTTTCGTTTTATTTCTGAGGTTTCGGTGGTTTTTCAAGTACAAATTCAGTTTTTGGAATTTTGGAAGAAAGACCGTGTTGCCGGGTGTTTGAGCCGCTCCGGTGGGCGGATTTAACGCTGTGCGGACAGTGAAGCACACCTGTCTTCACCTGTCTTCACCTGTCTTCACTCGCCGGCTGACAGAGCTGCTCCCAGCGTCTCCACGAAGCGATGGACGTCGCTGAACGAGTTGTAGAGCGGCACCGGGGCGACGCGCAGCACGCTGGGCTCCCTCATGTCACACTGAAAAACGATTCACAAACAAACGTCCTCACAATATTTTGACACGTCTATGCTGTCATTTTTTTCTCTTTATTTATTTATTTTTCTTCATGTATATGAATTTATCAATATTGAGTTGGAATATAAAAGAAAATAATTTTATAAATTATTTAAAATTTTGTTTACAGTGCAAACAATGTGCTTTTTATTTAATTACTTATATACTTGATTACTTACTTACATAATTACTTATATACACGATTACTTATATACTTAATTACTTATTTACTTAATCAGTTACTTACTTAATTACTTATATACTCATTACTTACATATTTAATTACTTATATACTTGATTACTTACTTACATAATTACTTATTTACTTAATTGCTCATGTACTTGATTAATTGTGTAATTACTTATTTACTTAGTTACTTATGTACTTGATTACTTACTTAATTACTTATTTAATTACCTAATTACTTAAGTACTTGATTACTTACTTAATTACTTCATTAATTACCTAATTACTTAAGTACTTGATTACTTACTTCTTTACTTATTATTTACTTATTTGATTACTTACATACTTCATTTTAAAAATGATTAAAAATCTGGTTTTTCCATTTCTTTTCTTTTATGTGTATTTGAATTTGTTTTCTCCGTGTTTTTGTTTCCAGTTGTATCTAAAACCTCCGCGCTCAGTCATCTCACTGCAGGAAACTCATGTTTTTGATGCGTATGAATGTAAAAAAGATAAATCCATCTTGTTTGTTTTCAATTCTCCACATTTTAAAACATATCATTTACTTATTTTTATTGAAAATGTATATTTTTTAATAAGTTTATTGTGACTGTTATAGACCAAAATAAAGGAAAATTCCTACCAGATCCTGAAATTTGGGGTTTAAACCAGCATGATCCTTAAAAGGGAAGTTTCTGATGAAAATATTTTAAATAAATTAGGATTTCTTTGCAGCTGCATCTGCATCAGGTGCTCGGGACTCACCGCGACCCCCCTCCTCTCCAGCTCCTGGAAGATCCTCCGGATGGGCACGGAGAAGGAGAGCGACAGCTGACAGCCTCTCTGCTGAGGGTCGGAGGGCGTGATGATGCGGACGTGAGGTTTGTGAGGCCGGGCGGCGTCCGCGGCGTAATAATGCTGGATCAGATACTCCAGGTAGCCCGTGAGCAGCAGAGACTTCCTGCGTAACATCTGCATGCTGGTCAAGTTAAACACCTGGAAACATGAAAATGACTTCTGATGCTTTTTCACTGAAAATAAAAATTTCATCAAACCCAGCTATACCTTTCTTTTTTAAATTTCTCATTCTTATACCTTTTTGTTAGGTTTAAGAATT
>NW_024643573.1:0-445 GCF_008729295.1 Plectropomus leopardus
CCGTCCAGCAGTGTGGTGTTACCGGGAGCCGGGCTGTCTCCCTCGGGTCTGTGTGTGTGCAGTGCACTTTCTGTGGGTAGGACGCCTGGTTGTCTGCCTTTTTATGTTAAGCTATTATATTAAGGAAATGTTTATTTGCAGCTTTTGTTATTTTTTTGTAATGTTTTATGCCCAGATTCTAATTAGGTTAATTTGTTTTTTTTGCAGTGCGCAGCCGTCACTTGCTGCTGTGGGCCTCGCTGCTGTTTTGGCTCCTCCCCATCTGTGTGCTGAGGGCCTAGAGCGCAGCGGTTCCCTTGGTGGTGGTTCCTTTTTCACTTTTTGGTTTGCTGTCTCACGGGTGTGGTGTAGTTTTGGATCCCTCCCCTTTTTGTTACCGCTGTCGTGGTAAGCCCCCAGCCCTGTCCCCTTTTCCTTTTGGTAGCTCCTCATATCACTCCTTATC
>NW_024643574.1:0-422 GCF_008729295.1 Plectropomus leopardus
ATACCCCAGGCCTATGGAGCATGGATCTATTATAAATCTGGATACAGTCGTGGGGGCGGGGCCTCATTCATTCCTATGAGAGCTGCTCAGTGGCACATGAAGCAGAGAAAACTCTTTTTCCGGGTTTAGTAAAGTTCAAAATACCCACATCCACTGGCCCATAGAGCATCCGTAGAAGTGACTAATGACAGCTGAACGCGGCCGAGTGTACCCGAGCACGGACTCCGACTCACTGGCTCACTCACACAAGATGACCCAAGAAGCTCACTTACATTTGTCGAGTTTGACTTTACGTTTGACACCGCAGTCGTAAAAAAAACACTGTCAAATGGAAAATCCCCACTGAAATAAGATAAGATAAGATAAGATGATCCATTTATTAGTCCCACAGTGGGGAAATTTCCAACATTGCAGCAGCAAAG
>NW_024643575.1:0-335 GCF_008729295.1 Plectropomus leopardus
AAAGCTGAGGCAATACACCCCACAGTTAATAAAACAAGTCAGGTTAGTCAACAACAAACAAAGGCCAGACACAAGTTAAGGCAGAGTTAGAGGCAAAAGAGTGATAACAAACTTAAAAAACAGTAAAAGACAAATGAAAAAACAAAGTGTATGACTTTGTCTCTGGAGGCCGAGGTCAAGGGGTTTAAGCGTTAGAGTGAGGATGAATAAGATGTCACGTGAATTTTAAAGAATAGAGGTTTCTTCTTTTCTCTATCTCAAAACGAAATAAATGAGTAACACATAGTTAAACACTACCAAAAAAACAACAGTTGTGAAAAAACAGGACAATTAAC
>NW_024643576.1:0-210 GCF_008729295.1 Plectropomus leopardus
GAGGCGAACAGCGCTCGTGCACGAGCATTCCTCTCATATTAGCTTAGTTTATTAGCAACAGCAGCTAATCGGTGGTATAACTACAGCGGTGCTGTCGGTTTAATATTTACCTGATAATCTGATAATGGCATACACACACACACACACACACACACACACTCACATATATACAACTTTTCAGGGAATCATATCATAATCATGACCAGAGAA
>NW_024643577.1:0-354 GCF_008729295.1 Plectropomus leopardus
CAATGCAAAACGTAAAGTGTTCCACATTGACAGAGTCGCTGAATTTTTACAAGTATTGTTTTTAAAGTCAGTAACCATGCTTTTCCAGTGATCAGTACTTCCCATATGGTTTTAATATAACACAAAAAGTTTTGATAATGTGCACATCACCTGCATTTTTAATATGTGCGTTTGCTGACTTTGTGATTTCTTTCGATAATCAACATTAATAATTCATCATATTGAATTGTGATCTTAAGGGAATATGCAATATGACGTGTGTCTGGTCAGTTCAAAAGCAGGCTTTATTTATACGTCTTAAATATAAAAGGCTCATCTATGGTTTCAAGTATGATAAAACTTCTCATAAACTTT
>NW_024643578.1:0-319 GCF_008729295.1 Plectropomus leopardus
ATAAGGCTCCTTCCAAATAAGGAGATAATTGTGGGGTTTTGTGATTGTTCACAGCAGGTGAAGAGTTGCTTTACGGACAAATGTATTGATGCCTGTACGTATTTAAGAGTTTTGCATGAGCTGAAAGAGAGAGATTCGCATTGGTCCTGAATCCTCTCCCAGGCAGACCATGGGGCCTGGTGGATGCTGAACTTTGCTGCAATAAATTGATTATTATGCAACCGAGTCGGTGTCCGCGGAGGTTTCTTCATCTTCCACACATCATTGCTACTTAACAAAACAACTACACTAACAATCCCACTCCTCTTGCCAAAGTACT
>NW_024643579.1:0-294 GCF_008729295.1 Plectropomus leopardus
ATACTTAGATAATTCATTTCAATACCTTAATTTATTGATTTATTTTTGTAAGTTTTTTTGGGGGGGAATGACATGCATTTCTCTTCACTGGCTTCCAGTGGCAGCCAGAATCAAATTCAAAGCACTTCTCTTGGCTTACAAAACAATCACAAGAACTGCTCCGGCCTACCTGGAATCCGTGATCCAGGTCTACTCTCCTTCTCGCCCACTACGCTCTGCATGCGAAAGACGCCCGGTGCTTCCAGCCCAGCACGGCTCTAAATCTCTAGCCAGACTCTTCTCTTCTGTTGTTCC
>NW_024643580.1:0-373 GCF_008729295.1 Plectropomus leopardus
CTGCTAAAGTGTAAAACAATATGCAAAGTTCCTGATGAATTCCACAGAGACAGAAGTCCTCTTAGTCATCCTTTGATAGCCGTGTGTGAAAATCACACGTGGTTTTGCTTCCTTATTTCTTCGCTCCACCGCCGAAAGCGAGCTGACAGTATCGCCAGGCATAAGTTGAAATAGACTACTATTTGGCGGCGGGAATCGGTGTTTGGGGCTTTAGCTCAGTGGACTACGCATTCGGTTAGAGTGCAAGAGGTCGCGGGTCCGAGTGTGACTGGAAATGCTTCATTTGAATTATGCCGTAAACAAGAAATTCACTGTATGTAGATCCACTGATTCGCTGACAATGATTGTCATACTGCACGCAGATCAAGGCACT
>NW_024643581.1:0-200 GCF_008729295.1 Plectropomus leopardus
CACTGTTTTGGTAGCCTTACTGAAACATGGATATGTCTTACTGTCGTTTTGGACACAGAAAATGACTTTTAAATGACAAGCACGAGTATCGCCCGATTGAAATGTGTCAGCCATCTATAACGTCAATTTGTCTGCTCAAAGAGACAGTTAGAGATATCCATGTTTCAGTTTCCACTGGTCAAAAGGGGAATTACAGATAT
>NW_024643582.1:0-419 GCF_008729295.1 Plectropomus leopardus
GTACATTTTATTTTCATTAACAACCTACAAAAATAATAAGATGCAATGAGATTTGGAATTAAGTGAGTGAACAGAAGCTGTTAGTTCACAAGAATCTATGCAGTTTATATTTACGTAAGTGTCAAAATTGAAACTGACACAGAGTAAGTAGGCTATTATTGCACAAATACACATTAAAGAAATAACTCACCTACAAAATGACAATTTCTGAATCAATTATTTAAATTAAGTAAGCTTTTGTGAGGAAAACCTTGTTTTTCTTGCATGCCTCTGAGGAAAGCAGCAAACGAAAGAAATGTTTCATAAATTGCAAGAAATTAGTAGATTCAGAAAATTATTTTTATAAAGCTAGGGAAAAAGGAAAAGCCAGGGGAAAACTATATTTATAATCATAATACTGATTTCATACATAATAATTT
>NW_024643583.1:0-3756 GCF_008729295.1 Plectropomus leopardus
CATTTCTAATTAAGTTTCTCATTGCCTTCTTTTCATGAAAGAAAACAAGCCAGTTTGCACAGGTTTCAAAGGGTTTATCAATCAACTATTTGCATCAGCTCTGCTCTTACCTTCAAAAAATGTGTACATCATACTGGATTGAGTCTCATTTAATCAAGTTTTCTTGTGCTCTGCTAGAATTGAAGAGAAATTTTCTTGAAAAAGTTCCTGCTAAGAACTTATGAATGTGGTGTGAAATGTTGCTTGATAAACACGATGGCTGCTTTCACTGCATTTACACTCAATCTAAACTTGGTGTGATTAAAGTGATCCAAGACACGGCATGGTGCCACAGCTCCTATTAGCAGCTGAGAAAAAAAGTTCTTTTTTTTTAAATTTCCACTCTCTGTGGTTTAGTTCTATCTTGTAAACTTGACCAGGCTGAAGATGCTAACTTGATGATGTGGCACTAGGTCCTTTGATCACTCTTGAGCTTCACTGACACTCTGGTAGAAAATGGTGCTTTTGAGTTCAACCTCTTTAAACTCTTTGTGTCATGTGACAGGGCGAAAACCAGTGACTGCTAACCACCTCCACCGGCGGCCATGCACCTACAGCTCTGGCAGTGAAGCCAACATCGGCAGGGATCTCCAGCTCTCTCCCAACCTCTGTGTCTTTCTTCCTCCACTCTAAACCTCTCTTCTTCACCTCCACCTCAAACAGCCAGCTCTCCTCTCTTTTACCACTTTTATTTTTTGTCCCAGCCCTGAGACATTATTCAGCCGCCACATACCTCCCTCTTTTACCTCCCATTTGCAACATGTCACTCCTCAGTCCTCCACCTCACCACTCTCCCACGTCTCCTCTGAACTGTTTACAGCAAACACTTCGACATTCTTTGAAGACAGCACATTAGAAAACAAGAACACACCAGCGCTTTCTCCCACCGGTAACAACCTCAACCACAGCCTACGCTGCTGCAGGAGTCACACCTTTTTTTTTAAAAAAAATTATTTGCTTTAATTTTATTTTTTGCAGCTTTGTCATTCTGTTATGCTTCTTTGCATTTATGAAATTAAGACTGATACCAGGAGCTATGCATTGCCAATTTGTAATGCTGTTCATATGTGTATTTTTAGAAAAATCTTTTTTTCAGAGGCAAAAATAAATATGTTCTATTTTTTATAAGAGATTACTTGAAGTTTTTCACAGCGATGGGGGTTGGTCAGATGAAAAGCATTGCCTCCTCCCACATGAGAAATCCAGTGGCATGTGATGTCCATGATGTACATAGTGTTCTTTTTAAAAAGATGTGTGTAAAAAGACATATTTTTTCTCGTTTAAAAAAAGAAAAAAATCAAAGGACAATGTTACAGATTTGAATACAGTAGAAAGCTGATTTGATGACTTGTTCTCCTTTTGAAATGAAATCGTCTTAAGTTTCTCTTTCTCTTAGAGTGTAATCTACAAATAAAACTGGTATTATCTAGTTTGCATAACATCCTGTCTTTGCTTTTTCTTTTCTGGTCATAAGCAGCTTCTGAATTACATACAAAAGATCTAACTTTTAAGCAGTGTTGGGAAGGTTACTTTTGAAATATTATAGGGCACAGATTGCTAGTTATTCTGTTGACTTTATAAAAGTAATGCCACTTTTCTAACAAATATTTTTAACAGAACAATGTCTCTGAAAAATAACATGCAAAACATACAAAGCAACCAAATTCATGTTATATTTTACATGTTAATTTTTTATTTAAAATAATATATTTGGATGTCCGACATTTTGATAAGTAACTACTTGAATTACATATATTTTCTCAGTAACTGTAACTGATAAGTAATTCATTTTGTTATTTAATTACACATAACTCCCCAATTGTGAAAACAGGGCTTGTCTATGTGCATCAACTACAGGTGAATGTTTTCTCACAGTGTTTATCAGTTTGTGAACGTTACTGAGAAGATGTGAATCAATACAAAAGTAAGAATTTTAGAAGACAGAACTTTAATTTTGACAAACAAAGAAACCAACATATAAGGATCTATACAATTGGTCATTCTGGTATAATTCACTTATGGAAGATGGGCAAAACACACACGGGTGAATTTTGGGCTAATTATGCTTCAATAACATGTCTTCTTTCAGACAAGTGAATATAAAGTCCAACTAAGGGACTTTTTCACATATCATTCATAGCCAGATTTAGATAACAGTATATTATTTTGATATTTTGTGAATGTGTGTAATCCACTTGGGAAGTTTCATGGTGATATTTATTAGTCAAAAGTGTTTTGCCTTCTTTCACAGAGTGTTGAAATTTCTTAATACAGATAACACAAACATCATCACTTAAGCACAGTATATATATCACTCTGGTGTACACTGTCTGTGTAACATTAAACCTTCTACTATTTATCATACTGTGTCACTTTACCTTGTAACTTTGTTCAAAAATGTATAAAAATAAAAGTTCATGTTTTATATTTTACATGTACTCTAATATGTATACACCTTTTATTTTATTTATTCAGAATTTTTACTTCTCTATTTATCTGTTGTACTGCTCCCAAAATTTGAACTCATAATATATCATATAATATCATATCATATCATATCATATCATATCATATCATATCATATCATATCATATCATATCATATCATATCATATCATATCATATCAAATTTTAGTATATACTATACTATTATTATATTAATATATTATATTATATTTACAATTACATATATTTTGTCAATAAATTGTCAGAAAATTCTAATAATTTAAACAATGAACTTCACAATTTTGCACATTCAATTTTTAATTTTTATTGTATTTTTTTTTTCTGACCAACAGACCCAAACACCATCTGTTCAGTTGAAGAGAAATGTGATGCTCATTGTGCTGGAAAGAACTTCAGTAATCTGATTCTCATGAGACCGATTACAGGTCAACAAACAGCATATCTAATGTTACATTTTCCTTTCCACCTCTGTCAGGTCTGTCTTACTGGCACAGCTTATGGTTCACCAATCTGTTATCTTTTTTCCATTAACTTCTCTTTTTGAGCCTGATTACTGGAGACACTATATAAATGAGAAAAGGCCTCATGAGACTGTCTGTTTGGTTAAATGGTGGACATGTCTGAACATGTCTGAGACATGAAGCTACCTATAATGATGTGATGATCCCCCCGGAGACTAATAATCAGTGTAGAAATACCTTGTATGGACAGACATAGTTGAAAAGCCACCGTACATTATTTTAAACTGAGACAAGGTCACAAACTAAAGATTTCAAGAAATGTGATAAATATGACTGGTACACTGACTTTCATGGAAGTGATGCTGGATATATCTAGATTATTCCATTTAAGAAATGGTAACTGTGTTTGTGTGCACTTGTATCAGTGGAGTTGGGAAAGTACTGTCAATTGAGGACAAAATGTTGCTGACAACCAGGTTTACTATTATATGTTTAAATTCTGATTAGGACAGAGTTACATTTAAGGTTACAGACAGGATTTAGTTCAGAATCAGAAATACTTTCTTGATCCCCTGGGGGAAATTATAATTTGTACAGTCTCTCTGATGACAAGAATTTAGAAGTAGAAATAAGAAGTTTGACCAAAAAATTAAGTAAAAATATCAAATAAAATAAAGATACAAATAAAAAGTTTTTAAAAAATGAATACAATATGTGCCTATATCAGTTATGTGCCTATATCAATTTCTAACCATAGAAATAGAGGCATAAGGCATATAGTTGTATATATT
>NW_024643584.1:0-253 GCF_008729295.1 Plectropomus leopardus
TTAATCTAGATTAAAAAAATTAATCTATGCCCAGCACTAATATATATATATTCTAACATCTAATAATCCTTCCCTCTTTAAAAAAAAAAGTAAGTAAATTTTTTTGCAATTGTTGTGACATTTTTTGACAAGTTGGTCATTTCATTTTTTATTATGCATTGTTTATATTTATTACATTTATTTATTTGCTCAGTTTTCAAATGAGTAAATAAATAAATAAACAAAAAAGAAGTTAAAAAAGGCAAAAAGTGCT
>NW_024643585.1:0-275 GCF_008729295.1 Plectropomus leopardus
AAAATAACCCAGTTGTATCAAAACCTTTGTCACAATAAGCAATAAAATTCCTCAATTAACACCTCAATCGCATTTTGTCTTGCTAATGCATCTGTACATTAACTGTCATGTAAAGTCTAGTGATCAACAAATCGAAGCAGATGAGACTAATGGCTCTGATAAACTGGTACTGTAACTGTGGAATCATGGAAAACTCTTCAAAATAATGACAGGAAATGCTGTTATACATTGAGCAGCGGACTCAAGTTGCTGCCTTCAACAACCTGCTGATAGTA
>NW_024643586.1:0-203 GCF_008729295.1 Plectropomus leopardus
AATAGCCTCAACATGCTGTTCTATGACTTTTTTCAGTATTTGGAGAGTTTACTTTTTGACCATTTTTCCCTGAGCTATAGTATGGCGTTTTTCTCCATGCGAAACTTTGGCTTAAACGCTCAAAATATTGACTTTTTAGACCATTTTTTCAACAGGCTATACTATGAACAGCCTGAACATGCTGTTCAATGACTTTTTTCAGT
>NW_024643587.1:0-245 GCF_008729295.1 Plectropomus leopardus
TGTTGATGTTAATGTTGTTGTTGATGTTGTTGATGTTGTTGCTGTTGATGTTGTTGTTGTTGTTGATAATGTTGTTGTTGCTGTTGATGTTGTTGATGTTGTTGTTGTTGTTGATGATGTTGTTGCTGTTGTAGATGTTGATGTTGATGTTGTTGTTGATGTTAATGTTGTTGTTGATGTTGTTGATGTTGTTGCTGTTGTTGTTGTTGTTGTTGATGTTGTTGATAATGTTGTTGTTGCTGTTG
>NW_024643588.1:0-432 GCF_008729295.1 Plectropomus leopardus
GGCTGAAGCAAAACATCAGGGCTTCTTTTTTCTGAAAGTTTTTATCTTTAAAAAAAAACCAAAAACACGTTTGAAGCTGTTTGGTTTTCTTTGTTTTTCCTCCTGTGAGTTCAGTCATCAATCACTGATCAGTCAGTGATTGATCCCTGATCAGTAAGTGATTGATCCCTGATCAGTCAGCGATTGATCCCTGATCAGTCAGCGATTGATCCCTGATCAGTCAGTGATTGATCACTGCTGGGCCTCCCTGGCAGCAGCAGATTGTGTCCAGCAGATGGAGCTGCTGCCTGAAGAAGAACCATCATCTTCATCAGCCCTTTCAGGACGTTTTAACCCTCTGAGACCCAGAGCCACCTCACTGTCCTTTCACAGATTTTTAACCCTTTGAGACCCAGAGCCACCTCACTGTCCTTTCACAGATTTTTAACCCTC
>NW_024643589.1:0-383 GCF_008729295.1 Plectropomus leopardus
TTTCACCTCTGTGTACTTGCCCCCCCCAGATGGGCCACGGGCCACTCTCCGGATAGCCCGGGAGCTCCATTACCTGGCGCCCATCTCGCTCCTGTGTACCCACTCTTGAGCATCGTTTCATGCCGGTGGAACTCCGCACGGGCCTAGTTTCGTGCCCCTGGTACACCGCAGAGAGTTAGTCAGAGCAGGAGAGGTGGTGGTGCAGAGCCCTCTGTCGAGTCCGGAGGTTCTGTCTTTCTTTCTTTTTTTTTTTTTTTTCCCCCCCCTCTCTCTCTTTCTTCCTTCCTTTCTTTCTTCGTCAGTTTGTTTGGTCGCCCCTCCCCCCCCCCCAAGCGCTCGGCCTACGCCCCCCTGGTACCCCCGCGGGGAGGGAGGGGAGTCGG
>NW_024643590.1:0-464 GCF_008729295.1 Plectropomus leopardus
TGTGTGTGAGTGCTCTGTGTGTGTGAGTGCTCTGTGTGTGTGAGTGCTCTGTGTGTGTGAGTCTGAGCAGCGCTGTGACTCTGCAGGAGTTCATCTCTCAGTCTGCGGTGAAGACGAAGTTTGAGCAGCACACCGTGAGGGCGTGGCAGATCACCGAGGCCATCAAAGCCGTGATGGACGCCATCAACATCGCCTCCGCAGACAGGAAGTCAGTGACACTTCCTGTTCAATAACACTCACGCACAGAGTCGTTTTTTCCTGGAGCGCCTGACCTGTGACCTCTGACCCCCGACAGGATCTGCTGCCTGGAGGAGCGCGAGGAGCAGAGGGACCGGCTGGACTTCGTCAGGGGACAGATTAACCGTCTGAGCGACAGCGTCAAAGAGCGGATCAAGACTCTGACCGATGATGTCGCTGCCAAGGTGAGACTCCACCCACCCACTCCCACAGAGTCTCAGTCCACA
>NW_024643591.1:0-204 GCF_008729295.1 Plectropomus leopardus
GATGTACGCTCACCTTGTCTCACAGGTGACCCCGACACGTCCCTCCTGTCCTCACCTCGTCCTCACCTCGTCCACTCTGAGAGCAAAAACCCTGTGGTCATTTCATGTTAATCAACCATGTTTTTATCATTTGGAATAATTTCAAATAAATATGGGGAAAAGGGTAACTGATGCACCGTGTTTTTGTTTTCTGAGTCTAAATGA
>NW_024643592.1:0-412 GCF_008729295.1 Plectropomus leopardus
AAATATTTCTAAATCTTTTTAAGAACTACATTTCAGGTCATTTTCTTGTCACCTCTCTGCTCATTGCCTTTTTTTTTCTTGCATTGTGAAGAAATTATGATACGATACGATACGATACGATACGATACGATACGATACGATACGATATGATACGATACGATATGATACGATACGATACGCTTTATTGTCCCGTAGGGGAAATTAATCTTAGACTCAGTGCTGCACGGATAATGCCTTCTCACTTACAACAAAAACAATAATCACACCGTGACATTAAAAACACAACAGTCAAAACAAAACAACACCAGATGTGCAACTGTCCTTTTTTGTTTCTGATTGTTCTATTCTACATTTTAACTGGAGGTTGTGCTCGCTCTTTGTATTGTGTGATAGTTGTATTTGTTTGTCTGTA
>NW_024643593.1:0-201 GCF_008729295.1 Plectropomus leopardus
TTCTTCAGACACACAGAGAGAGGTCACCAAACAAAACTTGGATCGACATCCTGACTTGAAGACACTTGGAGATACAACCGCCAGATTCAGATCAGCAACCTCAACTTGTTTTGTGCCACACAACAACTTAAAATGAGCCGCGTGGATATGGATATGTCTGAAGAATTTCTTGAGGCTTTGGAGAGAGAGAACAGCGAGCCT
>NW_024643594.1:0-5265 GCF_008729295.1 Plectropomus leopardus
ATTGAATTAATTAATTTATTTCATTTAATATATACACAGTTATTTATTAGTATACACACAGTTATTTTTGTGTAAATCTTTATTTCATTAATTTATTTATTTGATCTTATTTTTCCCTTCTCTTTTTAATATTCTTATTTTCAATTCTGTTCCAATCTCAAAATATAATATTTTATATCATTTGTTCTGCATCTGTGAATGCAATCTTATAAATGTTTCATATAACTGGAAATGAGCTTCAACACAACAATATACTATATGTATAATCTTATTTAGCTCAATAAAACTATCTGAAATGAACACCGGGGCATTAAAATCCATTAATGGCATTTGCACCTATAGTCAGTGTTTGTTTATTATCAAACATGTATCTAAACTTCAGATTTAAGAGTCATGTTAACTGGCTGAAATCAAACCACAAGAGGGAGATGCATGCAAAATTTAAGTGTGCGCTACAACTAGAAACTGTGTGGACTCCTGAAATGCCACAAGTAAAACATCTTCCCCCTTAAGTCTTCATGTTTCGAGTACCTCCAATTTCTTTTGCTGTTTCTCACACTCCACCTGGCACTGAGCCAGGGCCTTAGCCGTTTCGTCCTTAACCATCTGAGCGCGCTCAGCTTCGAAGGAGTGCAGCTTGGCCTGGTTAGACAGCTCTGCTACCCGGCTGTCGGTTCCCAGCTGGAGCTGCCGAAACCTGCATAGATGGGGACACATAGGTTGATCATAGGTGAATAGGTGCATTTTTAAACTGACAGATACAGAAGGTAAACTCAGCTCTGGGTCGCTGGTTGAACTCAGACGTGCCTGGTGGTTTCACACTAATGTTGCAACGTCTTCCTTCATATAGATACAATCGCACTTAGTGATAATTTGCAGAATAACATGTTTTTTTAAGAATTGGCAAGGAAGTGACTATTTAGCGTGCAATTTTTATGTTGAGGTATTTATGTTCAAAATTTTCTGCGGTACATAACAGCACTACACAAAGTCACCGAGCAGGAAAGCAGGTCTTAAATCGTTTGGTGGCATTAGAGTATTTCTCAATGATGCTCGCAGCAATGTTTGGCCTTGTTTGATCTTTCACTTGAGAAACATGTTTTAACTTTAATATTCAGTAATTAAAGAAGAAGACAGAAAGAGACAGTGTATTCTACAGTTTCGGTTTTCAGATGACACAATGCTGCATTGAGTCAAAGCCTTGTTAGATAAATGCATGTGGGTGGGACGGCTTTTACAAAACAGAAAGACAGTTAAAAGCAACTTGAAAAACGTTTTAATGTCCACGAGACCATAAAATGAAAATTGGTGGTTGATAATTTTGATAAAATGTTGATCAGTCTGAGAATTTTGTGCTTTGCTCTGTTTTGTATAATCTTAGATTGAGTATCATGTGGATTTTTACTGTTTGTAAAAAAAGAAAAAGGAAAGAAAAAAAGGGAAATTCAAGGAAATCACTTTATGCTCTGGGAAATCCTGATGGGCCTTTTTAATTACTTTTTAGACTTTTTTTATGGGCTAAAAAATGTATTGATTCATTAAGAAAACAATCACCAGATTAACGGAAAGTGAAAATAATCATTTACTGCAGCCTGAACAGTAAAGGGCAATGGTTTTTGAGCCCAGTGTTCTTCCTCAGGCAGCTTCCAAGCACCAACACACAGACTCTATTAAACCACGGAGGTTGGTTGGATAATATTAATAACTCTCGATTACAGCTGACCTGATAGGATTTCATCATCCATCGAGCGCAGGCCTGAAATGTGCGCTCGGGGTGACAGACATGTACACATGGTCAACATTTCATGCCTTCTTTTATTGATGGCGGCTGATATTTAGATGCAAAATGTTTTTGAAAAAAGGGTGTAATGAGCCATATTTTATCTCTCCACTTCCAAATGCCAAATTTAATGGCGATATTTACAGCTAAAGTGAGTATGAGCACCTGACTCTGGGGCTCCCTGAGGCAGTTTCATGTAGTGTATGTCTGCTAGAGAGGCGAAAACTGTCCTCAGCACACTGTGTTTTTGGACAAGTTGATTGCCGTAACTGGCCTGTTAGCCAGAATTCTGAAATAGAGCGCTGAGATTCAAGCTGCCTTCTATGCTACAATCATCTGACGCCATTTCAAGCTTGTCCGCCTCATTCTTTGCCCCAAAAATAGGGGCATGCGCGGGGTTAGGGGTTAAGGGCTTGTGGCTAGCATCTGTCGTTGCTGGCTTGCGATGCGACGCATAGAGGGAATGTGATCGCAGCAGAGAGAGAGAGAGAGAGTGCAAGAGGGAGTGAAGTGTGTGTGTGTGTATGGAAAGACCAACAGCTGGTGGTTTGGATCTAGAGAAATGACTGGTATGTAGTAGTAACTCAGGACAGGGACACCACTACTGCTGCTGCTGCTGTGTGCGTGCTGCTCTGTCTGTCTGTCTACTGCAGATATGATATTGAAAAACAAAGTGTAAAATAAAAAAGCTGCCTGAGCACTAAAACATGAGTGTAAATTGACATGTTTTGGAAACAAATTTTTCTATATGAGTCCTTTCAAAACTTAAAACATGTTTCTAAAATGTGTGACTAAAAAAACACATAAATTATTCCAGGGTTCCTAAAACTTCAGGCAAGTGGGATTTAGCTCTTTGAAATTTAAGACCAATTTTACAGTAGCAAATCTTGGAAAAAATAAAATAAATAAATAAAAATAAAACATGTACCGACTTCAATTACTTAAAGTTAGGGAGAATTTTATTTAACTTATTAAATTAGACTTTATTTAAATATTTATTGTGACATAAAACATGACTCTGCTGATGTTAATGCAAGAAACATTGCATAAATTATTATTATTCAATTAACCATAATTTTGAGCATTTGCAATGCAATGTCAGGAAAAGAAATTGTTATAACCCTCCTCCAATGTCTAAGCAATTTTAAGACTTTTTCTTAATTTAAGAGATTTAAGACATTTTAATGTCAAGGCCTTATTTTCATATTAATGAATTCAATGCCTTTTTTTTAAATTTTTTTTTTTAGAATTTTTAAGGATCTGAAAGAGCACTGTATGCAGAGACAGACATGTATATATGCTGTAGGAATATTGCACAAAAACAGGATACAATATTCAGAAGGTTTACTGAAATACCTTTTGAAATAAAACAAAAATGCAGACTTAAAGTATGTGAGTGCATGTGTGTGTGTGTGTGTGTGTGTGTGCAGCAGGGCTCACAATATATCTGTTGCAATTTCCATGCAAGATTTGAAACTTCCTCCAAGGCCATGACCCAGAGGCAACTTTCGAGACTATACTGAGATTGGCTTTGTTGCCTGGGGCAGAGATAGTGACCAGCAACTTGGATACAAATCTCTAAGAGGAGGTTTGGAAATGGGAAGTGACTTAAAAAGCAGCATTAAGTGAAAATGTTATGAAAATGTTATAAGATCAGAAAAAAAGCTATATCTTTGTCAAGAACAAGAAAAAAAATCTAAAGAAGCTATTTAAAATCATAAGCCACAGTGTAAGGAGAATTCCTCAGTATCTAAACAGTCATCACTGCTACACAGTATTCTGTATGCTACTTTGCTTTCAACATGCGCTGGAAGTATTTCACTCCCAAGAGGCAGGCAGTCCGGCCAGTGTCACCAGTTGCTATGAAACTGACCTCCAGTGACCTCTGACGTCCATGTGACCTTCTGACCCCACAGTTACAGCAAAGCTTTCATGTGATCTTCAGTAAGACACTGAACCACAGCCAACAGAGTCCTGCCGCTCCCACAACATGCGCTAATGACAGACTGCCGCTGGCTCACACATCAGCAACAGACCAACAACAAGCTCGCAGCTTTCAGGGAAATTCAGAGGAATTCAGTCTTAATATCAGCTTGTGATCAGTTACACTAGTTAAGCTTTGTTCACTCCCACGCACACAAAACACTAGAAAGACTGGGCGTGATGGCGTTCGCCGCCTCACATTTTAAATTTACACATTGTCAACAAAAAAAAAAAGCTGTACTGACTTGTCCAAGCTTTCTTAGCAGTTTAGCAGTCGCCCTCAGGTGAGGTTGCTTAATATTTTCTGATATACGGCCTAATAAGAGTGCATCCAGGAAGTGGCCTACATTCAAGAGTAGCAGCTTTAATCAAGTGTTTTACTCATAAAAGGTTAACGGAGTTGTAGAACATGGCAATATTTGTGAAAATTATACATAATATCTCGATTATTTATTAAATAAAGTAGCCAAAAATGGCGAGTGCAACTTGGTCTCCAGGTTGCTGCTGAAGATTTGAAAAACGGTGAATACTGACAAGTGCAACAAGAGAATTTTATAATGTGAAAATGTTTTATATCAAATATATTTCTGTGTTACTTAAAATGCAGCTTTTATTGTAAAATATTTTTTTATTGTATTTCCCTGTTTTCCTTCTTGAAACCACATTAAAGGGTTAGTTCACCAAATTGCTGAGAAACCTGCTTTCTCCCTTCTGTCAACTGGTGTCTAGCTATGCATGTAGGACTGGATTTATTTATCTTAGTTTTCTGTTTTTTTGGTTGTTTTGCTTTCTGCCTTTCTCCCAAGATAAGGGAGTTGAAGAGACTTCATTACAAACAATCACAAATAATATACATGGCTCGATAACACCACAACTGTGTTTTTTGTTGTTTGTTGTAAACTGGATGAACCAGCCCTTTGAATGAAACTTAGTTCATATATTAACACTGTATGATGTAAAGTGAATGGAAACCTGTATTAAATCTAAATGTGTGTGATGGCTGGTAAAACTCACTGTTCCAGTAGTTGGTCATATCTGGACTGAGTGTCTCTCTCTGCAGCCACAGCTCTGTCCCTCTCCAGCACTGCATTGTCTCTGGCCTCACGCAAGTTCCTGGTCAAATACACACACACACACACAGTACACAGTATCAGCATGGTCTGTTATGTCATTCGTAACTATAAAAAAACATTATTTCTTTTCAAGGTATGGTTGTATTTCCTTTTATTTTGATGCTAATGTGAAATATGTGTGGTGATAGCTCTTCCTCTTCCTTAATTTTTTTTTTTTATGTGTGTGCAATGATTTGTTTTAATTAACAACAGCTCACATTATTGTACAATTACAGTTCCAAAAATGTATCAGTTTCCATTTGTGCATTTGGAAGACAACAAAAAATGATAATATTGATAAAAACAAAAAGTGAGAAAAAAAATCTTTGAAAAGGAAAAGATACACAAGGATACCTATCAAATAGTAGCGGTAATAAAATAGAATAAAAT
>NW_024643595.1:0-217 GCF_008729295.1 Plectropomus leopardus
GAACTGTGATTCTTTCTGTAATGTCTCTATTTCTGTTTCCTGCAGACATCCAGAAGCTGTTGATGGTTAAAGAAGAAGTTCCCCCCTCCAGTGTGGACCACAATGATCCAGAGTCCCCACACATTAAAGAGGAGCAGGAGGACCCAGAGCCCCCACACATTAAAGAGGAGCAGGAGGACCCAGAGACCCCACGCATTAAAGAGGAGCAGGAGGACCC
>NW_024643596.1:0-451 GCF_008729295.1 Plectropomus leopardus
TAGCATGAAGCATAAAGTTTTAGACCAGTGATACTCAATTTACAGCCCGTGGACAAAACCTGGCTGATAGGGTGCCACAATAAAAATAAAGTGATTCACACTGGGATTTTTTGTATTTTTAGTATACATAAGGTGCCAGAGTGCATAAACCAGCATCTAAATACAGCTTATTAATTTTTTTTTTTAAAAAAGTGCCAGCGAAAGATACATGCACCCCCCGACAGAGATCCTTGCTAAGCCCCTAATGTCCTAAAATTCCAGAAACCTAAAAAAACGAAACTCGAAATGTCCTAAATTCCTAGAAATATACAGAAATCCAAAAAACATCCTAAAATCCGAAAAACATCATAAGAATCCAAGCTACTTCATAAAATCCTTAAAAATGTCTTAAAATCCTAGAAAAGTTAAAAAATCCTAGAAACATCCTAAAATCCCAGAAACTTAAAAAAAA
>NW_024643597.1:0-215 GCF_008729295.1 Plectropomus leopardus
TTACATTTTTTTTACTGTGTGCGTGCCTGTGTGTGTGTGTGTGTGTGTGTGTGAGTGTGTGTGTGCAAGCGTGAGTGTGTGTGTACGTGTGTGTTTAGGCTATAACGTGTGGATCACTGTGTGTGTTTGTGTGCGGAGAAAGACTGGGCTGGTTTCGGTTCGGTCCGTCGGGTTTTTAGCAGAAACACGGCCACTTTGGACTCTGATCTTTCTTC
>NW_024643598.1:0-200 GCF_008729295.1 Plectropomus leopardus
TCTCTGTCTCTGTCTCTCTCTGTCCCTCTGTCTCTGTCCCTCTCTGTCCCTCTCTCTCTGTCTCTGTCTCTCTCTGTCCCTCTGTCTCTGTCTCTCTCTGTCCCTCCCTCTCTGTCTCTGTCCCTCTCTCTCTGTCTCTGTCTCTCTCTGTCCCTCTGTCTCTGTCTCTCTCTGTCCCTCTCTCTCTGTCTCTGTCTCTC
>NW_024643599.1:0-226 GCF_008729295.1 Plectropomus leopardus
GACTTTCGTAAAATAGAAAGAAACATGGAAAAATATAAGGATGGGGAACATTGGTGCACATGTATTGAGACTGGGCTGTCTGCATGACTGACCAAATTAATACTGAAACTAGTAAAAACTAAATTAAAATGAAAAATTTTTTATGCAATAAAAGTTAAGCTGAAACGAGCAAAGCAACTCTGGAAAGTAATTGAAACAAAACCCAGTCAAAAACAAAAATAAACAA
>NW_024643600.1:0-203 GCF_008729295.1 Plectropomus leopardus
CTGTCCAGAAAACTAGTTTTCTTTCGACTTTTTCTTTTTTCACATTTTTGTGTGTGCTTATTTTCAGATAATTTTCTTGTATTTTATCTTATTTTTCACTATTGTTTTGCTAATGTTTTTGCTTTCAGATAACTTTCTTGAAACTTTTTTTTACTATTTTTTTATGCAAATGTTTTTATTTTCAGATAATTTGCTTGTAACTT
>NW_024643601.1:0-499 GCF_008729295.1 Plectropomus leopardus
TAATTTATTGTTTCACATTTGGTGAGGTATTCTATAAACCCATTTGGGTTTCTAACCTCTCCAGCACCAGTTTTTCTGTATTCTTTTTGACTTGTTTTCTGTTACTGTTTTAATGGTGGTGTAAATAAACAAATAAATTATAAATATAAATAAAATGAATGAAAAAAAGAATAACGCAGTAACTGCGGTGCGATTAAGGTGCGATCATAATGCGCATTTTTTTTTTTTTTTTTACATCGCATTAATGGAATGCTACAATTTTGTCCAATCAGCGCATGCTCACTTGTAGTCAAGCCGCGGCAGCAGCTTCCTGCTTCCTGCTTCCTCCCATTAGCAGCGGTGGTGCCGGTTAATTTCTTATATTTAATTTCCTTATAATATATCCATGGTTAATTTTAGTGCAGGTGCTACGGGGGTGCTAATAATTTTAGTGACAGTGCTTTCAAATTTAGGATTTTGAATCATGCGCTGCAAACACCCATGATGCACATCCATGCCT
>NW_024643602.1:0-482 GCF_008729295.1 Plectropomus leopardus
TATTAACTTATTGATTATTAATGAACGATATTAACTTAATGGTCATTAATGATCAATATTAACTGATTGATATTAACTCACTGATCATTACTAATCGATATCAATATTAATTTACTGATCAGTGCTGATCGATATTAACTTACTGATTATTAATGATTGATATTAAGGTATTAATCATTAATGATCAATATTAACTAACTGATCATTAATGATTAATGTTAATATCGATCATTACTGATCGATATTGACTTATTGATCATTACTGATCGATATTAACTATTTGATCATTGCTGATCAATATTAACTTACTGATCATTAATGATCGATATTAACTTACTGATAATTAATGATTGATATTAACTTATTGATAATTACTGATTGTCTTTATTGACAAACATTAGATGTTATCACTACTTTACTTTGAATCAGTTATTGATTATTTTAACTTCATTTATTGGCAAAGAGTCTCAATAATAATAACA
>NW_024643603.1:0-254 GCF_008729295.1 Plectropomus leopardus
AATAATCTTTTTAATTGTATAAGCCTTCATTTTCTATTTGGACTTTTAATTTGAATTCTGACTAAAAATAGTTTTGCAGGGACTACGCAGAATTTGAACAGGGCTTATATGATATTTTGTCACACTTCATGAAGAATTGCTAATATATTTCTATGGGATTAAATATCTTCTAATGTAGAATTCATTTCACCACCAAGGAGGTTATGTTTTGGTTTGTTTGGGGTTTTTTTGTCAGTGGGATTACAGAAAAAACA
>NW_024643604.1:0-496 GCF_008729295.1 Plectropomus leopardus
TAAGGGCTTGGTTTACAAATCAGTTCACCAAGATTATGAATCCAAGGACATGGATTACCGATCTGTGCCCTCGGACTGTGAATGCCAGGGCATGGTTAACAAATCTGTAGCAATCCGGGGGATCGGTTCACAAATCCGTTAGCACAGATTTACACATCAAGATCGTTTTCTACTATGTGACCCCAGAGAGGCGCTGTACGTCAGAACAAAAGACTTGGCTTGGAAAATGTATGACAGACTCTCAGTGTAAATTTGTGTGTGCTGTCATTCATCTTCAGGGCTCCAGTGGTTTGCATGTTTTTTGTGTGTGTGTTCTCTAATCTATAGTGCTTGTGTGTGTATAACTATATTTGTTGTCATTGCTCAGTGTCAGCTCCAACATCTCCTTTCTTCTTTCACTTTGTACACAAATCTTACATTTACAATTCAACTTAGGACTCATTGAACATACATGCGCACGCACGCACGCACGCACGCACGCACGCACGCACGCACG
>NW_024643605.1:0-1648 GCF_008729295.1 Plectropomus leopardus
GTGTGTGTGAAGCGGGGGTGGGTCTCTCTGTCAGAGGCTATTTAACAGATGCTGATTCAAGATCACCTCACATCTCAGTCAGTCATGGGTCGTCCTGGGATTCAGATTTGGCCATGGACACTGTGCGTCTTCTTGAGTTGGACGTCTGCCGGTCAAGCAGCGGCAGGACCGTGAGTTTACCCGTATTGTCAAAATGTGGCTGATTTGAGCATGAATTGGGTATTAATTTTAGAGTTTCTCTCCTGTCAGATCCAATGATACTGTGTGTGTATTGTTCTCTGGCTGCAGGCACTACATGGTCACCGTTCCCGCAATTCTTGAAGCCGGAGCTCAGACCAAATTCTGCGCGAGTCTCCGGCAGCCCAACGAGACTCTGGAAATGACCGTCACTCTGTTGTCCGAGGATGCGCAAACGATCCTCCTCAAGCAGACGTCCAGTAAAGAATTTCACACCTGCACTGAGTTTCAGGTCAGCTCTCCAGCTCTCATTCATCCTCTAATGTCCACACCAAATGTGATGATTAAAAAAAACAATATTTTTTAAGTGTAAATGGGATGTCTAAACACATACAGTAACACAGAGTGGTGCAAAGTCACAGTATAAATCATCAGATGCTTTTAGTAATACAGCACACATTTGTGATATTATCTTTTTAACAAATCAAGGGAAAACAGATCACCTCATAAAGAATATTTTTAATAATAATCATGAATATTTTTGTAGGTTAAAATCCAAAATCTCCAAATTTCCAAACCACTGTGCCCTATTGGCAGGAAATTAATAAACATATCAACAATGTTTTGGGGTCAACACACTGTATACACGGTTATTTGAAGGGTGGAACATGAATAATAAGAAACTGGTGCAAACACTTTAATTACTTCTTCTGGCAACAAGCAGAAAAGGCTGTCACAAGGAAATGGTTAAAATCAGAGCTACCAACCATTAAAGGATGGATAGAAATTATATATTGAATATATACAATGGAAAAGATGTCATTTCCCCAAAACTCCAGAAAGAGAAGTTTTTTCCAGATTTGGACCATGTGGACTGAGTACAAGGTCGGATTTTAGCAAACTGTGGAATAAATAATAATAAATGATAAAGGAGGAGTGAGAAATATAGTACACCACCGATATTAGTATATTATGTCGGTGTTGTACTATGATATACTATGATTTATTTGTTATTTTTCTTTTATACAGTGTAGTTTCTTATATGAAAGCTTCCCAAGTTTCAGTTGTTTCAAAACTTGGATTAATGCCAGAAAACAAAAAACCTTTGGAGGAGCTAGACTGTATAATGGATATTTGACACTTTGCAATTTCTTTTTACTCATTTTGCGTTTGCACAATGTTATGTGAACTGGGGATGAAAACAATCAATCGATTATTGATTAATCGGTTCCAAAAATATATCAGCTTTCCATTTGTGCATTTGAAAATAATTATATAATTAGCACATTACATATTTAGAATTATGTTAAAAAAAAATATTGTAATTTTAAGCACTTTTCCTGGTCATTTCAGTGATTTTCTTTTTTTTAAAACAATTTTCAGGTAATTTAAGACTGTATAATGGATATCTTTGCAATTTTTTTCCTTGTTTGCACAGTGCAGTGTGAACTAGGGATGATAACAATTAATC
>NW_024643606.1:0-405 GCF_008729295.1 Plectropomus leopardus
AAAATATCATCTTTGCTCTGTCATCTCACGTATTTGGGCATTTTCCTCGTAATATAAAATACTAATAATAATGATAGTATCCTGGACATACCAATGAAAGTACTACTCCAATGATTATGTACCTCACAATGAATTTTGCACACGAACACACACACACACACACACACACACACACACACACATGCATACATACACATACATGACCACATGGGTAAAAAAGCAAGACTTTATAATTAATTATAGCACTAATGTAAGTACTCATTAAAACCGGTAACTGAGGAAACACTGCCATAAGTGAGGAAACACCAGAGGCAGGATAAAACCTATAATGTGTATTTGTGTGCTATGTTATTATACTTTAGCTGCATTACCCTCTGTACAATGTCTTTGAGTTCCTTTAAAAGC
>NW_024643607.1:0-614 GCF_008729295.1 Plectropomus leopardus
TTCTTTATAATTTATCTTTTTATCCTTTATCTTGTATAACTTTGACACTGACAGCTGCCACTCTTAGTTTAGTCAGCGTGCTCAGGAGGCGGGGCTTAGTGATAGGTCAATTGTGTTTTATCGATATTTCCGAAATATACGTTTTTCACAAATCTGTAGTGGAAATCCAACTATTGCAGCTTTTCATGGTAATACTTTTTAATATTTTTCATAGCCGGAAGTTGGCTGCACCAGAGCAATAATCTTTAAATATCAAATGACGCGCTGAATGCTGACTAGGGGTGTAACGATGCACGGCCAGGCAGTTAAAAATCGATAAAAAATATCTGAGATTCAAATCTGTGAAATGAAAAATGGACTGCAACAGTCTTTCTGAACAGCAGAGGGCGTGATCTACTTTGAACTTCACTTGCTTGACTGTGCGTTCAACATCCTACGTCACTACCAAGACTAGAGACAGCTCGCCAACGTAAAAAAACAAAGCCAAGGCTCCGCAACAGGCGATACCGAAAGAGAATAAGCTCCTTCCAGTTTCAAATCAAAGTGTGGCGGTATTTGAGCTTCCTTAAGTCAGAAAGAAATAAAGGCGAGAAGATAACAGCAGAAAACAGTCT
>NW_024643608.1:0-226 GCF_008729295.1 Plectropomus leopardus
GGTCAGATCAGCACAAATACTCAACCCTCTGACAGCTACTCTGCAACGGAGGGGTTATTCAGCATCACATCCTTTCACTCATCTCAAAAAGCAGGTATATTTCTAATTATGATAGTTTTATATTTATAATTAAGTTGCAGAAAAAATATCATGGCACATTTTAGGTCAGTTTTTGTTTGGTTTGGTTTCTGCTTATTTTCAGGATTCAGGATTTTCTTTTTTTTTT
>NW_024643609.1:0-471 GCF_008729295.1 Plectropomus leopardus
TGCAGTCTTTTAACTATGAAGAGTTAAAAACGTTTCAGTTTAAAGTTAAGGCCACAGACTCTGGTGTCCCTCCGCTCAGCAGCAACGTGACTGTCAACGTTTTAATTTTGGATGAAAATGACAATAATCCAACCATTCTCGCGCCCTATTCTGAGCACGGCTCTGTTAACAGTGAGAGCATCCCCTATTCTGCTGAAGCAGGATACTTTGTGGCAAAGATCAGGGCTGTAGACGCAGACTCTGGATACAACGCGCTGCTCTCTTATCACCTCTCTGAGCCCAAAGGAAACAACCTTTTCAGGATCGGAACCAGCACCGGAGAAATCAGGACTAAGAGGAGAATGAGTGACAATGACCTGAAAACTCACCCCTTGGTGGTGCTGGTTTCTGATAACGGAGAACCCTCCCTGTCAGCTACTGTGTCTATTGATGTGGTGGTGGTTGAAAGCACAGCTGACATCCAGACTCAGT
>NW_024643610.1:0-227 GCF_008729295.1 Plectropomus leopardus
ACAGTGAACTGACCTTCATCATCATCATCATCATCATCATCATCATCTGCAGCCGCGGTCTTCATCAACGTCTCAACAGACACAAAAAGGCTGAAAAACAAAATAAGCACAAAATATTAAAGAAAGCCGAATCTGTTCAAAGAAATGTATCCGGAGGGAAGCTTCTACGTTTAAACTGAGGTTTGTGTGATATTTAACCCTTTGAAACCTCAGAAAAGTGGCTTGAT
>NW_024643611.1:0-498 GCF_008729295.1 Plectropomus leopardus
GACTCACCCCCACCAGTCCGACTCACCACCATGAGTCCTACTTACCTCCACAAATCCGACTCACCCCCACCAGTCCGACTCACCCCCACGAGTCCGACTCACCTCCATGAATCCAATTCACCTCCTCAAGTCCCACGCTGCAACAACAATAACAACAATAACTAAAACAGCAATAAATACAACAATGACAAAAAATAACTGCAACAATAACGATAACAAGTAACTACAATAACAACTATAATAATAACAATAAAAAATAACTGCAACAATAACGATAAAAAATAACCACAACAGACGATGGCCACACAGGTTTGGACATCACCTCTGCATAATGAACGATAACAACAACAACAACAACAGAAAACTCTAACCCTAACCCTAACCCTAACCACAGTAACCAAAGTAACCACAGTAAACATGGCAACTGCAGTAACCACAATAACCGCAGTTTCCATGGCAACATCACTAACCACAGTAGATAAAGTAACTACAGTAACC
>NW_024643612.1:0-362 GCF_008729295.1 Plectropomus leopardus
AAACAGTAAAGTCCACTCTGTGGTTTTTATTTCGTGAAAACAGTAAACATCTTTTTTTTTAATTTAGTGAAAACAGTAAAGTCCACTCTGTGGTTTTTATTTCGTGAAAACAGTAAAGTCCACTCTGTGGTTTTTATTTAGTGAAAACAGTAAAGTCCACTCTGTGATTTTTATTTAGTGAAAACAGTAAACATCTTTTTTTAATTTAGTGAAAACAGTAAAGTCCACTCTGTGGTTTTTATTTCGTGAAAACAGTAAACATCTTTTTTTTTAATTTAGTGAAAACAGTAAAGTCCACTCTGTGGTTTTTATTTGGTGAAAACAGTAAAGTCCACTCTGTGGTTTTTATTTAGTGAAAACAG
>NW_024643613.1:0-369 GCF_008729295.1 Plectropomus leopardus
CACACACACACTGATCTGAGGGCACACACACACACACACACACACACACACACACACACTGATCTGACGACACACACACACTGATATGAGGACACACACACACTGATATGAGGACACACACACACTGATCTGAGGACACACACACACACACACACTGATCTGAGGACACACACACACACACACACACTGAGCTGAGGACACACACACACTGATATGAGGACACACACACACACAGATCTGAGGACACACACACACACTGATCTGAGGACACACATACACACACACACTGATCTGAGGACACACACACACACACTGATATGAGGACACACACACACACTGATATGAGGACACACACACACACACACACAC
>NW_024643614.1:0-227 GCF_008729295.1 Plectropomus leopardus
ACTCGCCTTTGGCATCGGGTACTTTTCTGTGGCTCGTTTTCCATTAGAAGATAGTACCGGCTCAGTGTAGCTGGTCGTCATAGCGACGTTGTGGGACAATCCTCTGAACAGGTTGACACTCTGTTCTGCACAGAGAATATTCTGTCCGCAGACTAACGTCCGCACAAGCGCTTACACTGACCAAAAGTTACAGTCAGAGGCGGCCGTTACTGTCGGCTGACGTTTGG
>NW_024643615.1:0-222 GCF_008729295.1 Plectropomus leopardus
GTGTGTGTGTGTGCGTGTGTTTTTGTGTGTGCCTTGTACATGCACAAGCCTTTGAATGCATGTTGGACATTTGTTGAGGAGTGACCTAAATCTGTCTGCCATCATTACCTAACAAGAAGACGGAGAGAAAAGCATGTCCCAAACAAACACACACAAGCACACATATGTATATCTGTGCGCATACATGCATGCACGCACTGTTACACACACACACACACACAC
>NW_024643616.1:0-1402 GCF_008729295.1 Plectropomus leopardus
GCTCACGGTAACGTGAACGCACCTGTAAATGCTTCACCTGCGGCGTCACTCGCACCTGTCCGTGTGATGTGACACGCTTTATTTTGGCGGGACAGGACCTGATGTGATGAGGATCTTTTCCTGAGGACGTCTCGAGTCTTTAAGTGCCAAGATGGACAACAAACTCACCTGAGCTCCCCCGACTCCTCCCCCTGCTGCAGGACGTGTGGCGGTGAGACACGGGAGGAGGGACAGACAATCAGACAGACAGGAAGTCTTCCCCCTGCAGCAGCACCCCTCCATCCCTCCTCCTCCTGCTGTCGTCTCCTCTGACCCCAGACTCAACGTTTTGCATGTCGTCTTCCCGTTTCGTTCGGTCCGCACGGCGGCGCTCCAATGCAGTGTTAAAGAATTACCCAGAGTTCAAAGCGCCGCCAGTTTCCTGCGAAGAAGTCGGAGATCTCTGAGAAAAACGCTGTGGAGAAAAAACTGCAGCGTTAAAACAAACACGAAACACAGACTGAAAGAGTTTCATTTGTCGAGAATAAAATGAGAAATCTGCGAGCGAAGGACGCGACGGGAAGCGAAGCGTCCCGAGAGACGGACGAAGTGTTTGGAACTTCTCACGTTTTAATTTGATGGAAATATTTACAACATTTTCAGGAAGTCTTCAAGTAAAAACAGTATTATGAGAATGAAGTCGTAATTTAGGATAAAAGGACACGTTTTGTTTTTAACAGCGATTTATTCTCCTCACAGCAACTCCCCGATCACCTGTCCTCTACTCTGTCCTCTACTCTGTCCTCTACTCTGTCCGCTACTCTGTCCTCTACTCTGTCCTCTACTCTGTCCGCTACTCTGTCCTCTACTCTGTCCTCTACTCTGTCCTCTACTCTGTCCTCTAATCTGTCCGCTACNGCTCACGGTAACGTGAACGCACCTGTAAATGCTTCACCTGCGGCGTCACTCGCACCTGTCCGTGTGATGTGACACGCTTTATTTTGGCGGGACAGGACCTGATGTGATGAGGATCTTTTCCTGAGGACGTCTCGAGTCTTTAAGTGCCAAGATGGACAACAAACTCACCTGAGCTCCCCCGACTCCTCCCCCTGCTGCAGGACGTGTGGCGGTGAGACACGGGAGGAGGGACAGACAATCAGACAGACAGGAAGTCTTCCCCCTGCAGCAGCACCCCTCCATCCCTCCTCCTCCTGCTGTCGTCTCCTCTGACCCCAGACTCAACGTTTTGCATGTCGTCTTCCCGTTTCGTTCGGTCCGCACGGCGGCGCTCCAATGCAGTGTTAAAGAATTACCCAGAGTTCAAAGCGCCGCCAGTTTCCTGCGAAGAAGTCGGAGATCTCTGAGAAAAACGCTGTGGAGAAAAAACTGCAGCGTTAAAACAAACACGAAACACAGACTGAAA
>NW_024643617.1:0-246 GCF_008729295.1 Plectropomus leopardus
ATTTTTGAAGCCTAAATGTAAAAGTGTTGCACTCATCTGTCAACCAAGTGAAACAAGTGGTGACCAGAATTCAAATATTAAAAAAATACATAATAAAACCACAAAATGTCTCCATACTGCTCGTCCAAAGTGATCCAAGTGTCTGAAGCCCTGATATGTCAATTTGTTTTGAAAAACGTCCTTGGCTTCATGTTTTTAGCCTTGTTGTAGCCTTTAGCCTGTAGGGCTTAGTGTGGGAGCTGCGTT
>NW_024643618.1:0-330 GCF_008729295.1 Plectropomus leopardus
GTATCATATGGCCGTGACGGGTTCTGTCGGTGTATCATATGGCCGTGACAGTTTCTGTCTGGCTGCAGTCTGTTCAGATGGTCTCATTCTGCAGAGTTTAGTTCGATCTTTATTTCAAACATGACTCATAAAATGAACAAAATAAAATATAAACAAGATGCACAACAGCAGAACGCTCATCGGACAGATTCGGTAAACAAACGTCAGTATTTCGTGTCTGAAAAGGAGCAGGAGGAAGTGAACACTGATCAAGTTTTCAGGTCTGCAGAGCGAGGCCTCTGATTGGCTGCAGACTGACAGCGTTCATTAGTGACGAATATTTCATGTGTT
>NW_024643619.1:0-204 GCF_008729295.1 Plectropomus leopardus
TTTCATGCCGGTGGAACTCCGCACGGGCCTAGTTTCGTGCCCCTGGTACACCGCAAAGAGTTAGTCAGAGCAGCAGAGGTGGTGGTGCAGAGCCCTCTGTCGAGTCCGGAGGTTCTGTCTTTTTTTCTTTTTTTTTTTTTTTCCCCCCCCTCTCTCTCTTTCTTCCTTCCTTTCTTTTTTCGTCAGTTTGTTTGGTCGCCCCCC
>NW_024643620.1:0-213 GCF_008729295.1 Plectropomus leopardus
ATTACCATCTAATAGATGGTGTCATTTATTTTGTTTTTGGCCCCCCCCTCCCCTGTCATTTAGGGCTGTGATCTGTCATGTTTCCACCCTGCACACCCCCTGCAGGCACGCACGCACACACACACACACACACACACACACACACATACATACATACACATAGCTGTCAACAAAATTAACAGATGGGGCTCTGCTGTGTGTGTTCAGCCCCCC
>NW_024643621.1:0-366 GCF_008729295.1 Plectropomus leopardus
CTTGAGCATCGTTTCATGCCGGTGGAACTCCGCACGGGCCTAGTTTCGTGCCCCTGGTACACCGCAGAGAGTTAGTCAGAGCAGCAGAGGTGGTGGTGCAGAGCCCTCTGTCGAGTCCGGAGGTTCTGTCTTTCTTTCTTTTTTTTTTTTTTTCCCCCCCCTCTCTCTCTTTCTTCCTTCCTTTCTTTTTTCGTCAGTTTGTTTGGTCGCCCCCCCCCCCCCCCCCCAAGCGCTCGGCCTACGCACCCCTGGTACCCGCGCGGGGAGGGAGGGGAGTCGGTGGGGCGCGCGCCCTCGGCCGACAAAAGCTTGGATCGATGGCTGACTTTCAATAGATCGCAGCGAGGGAGCTGCTCTGCTACGTAC
>NW_024643622.1:0-371 GCF_008729295.1 Plectropomus leopardus
CTTGAGCATCGTTTCATGCCGGTGGAACTCCGCACGGGCCTAGTTTCGTGCCCCTGGTACACCGCAGAGAGTTAGTCAGAGCAGCAGAGGTGGTGGTGCAGAGCCCTCTGTCGAGTCCGGAGGTTCTGTCTTTCTTTCTTTTTTTTTTTTTTTCCCCCCCCTCTCTCTCTTTCTTCCTTCCTTTCTTTTTTCGTCAGTTTGTTTGGTCGCCCCTCCCCCCCCCCCCAAGGGCTCGGCCTACGCACCCCTGGTACCCCCGCGGGGAGGGAGGGGAGTCGGTGGGGCGCGCGCCCTCGGCCGACAAAAGCTTGGATCGAGGGCTGAGTTTCAATAGATCGCAGCGAGGGAGCTGCTCTGCTACGTACGAAACC
>NW_024643623.1:0-202 GCF_008729295.1 Plectropomus leopardus
CTCTGTCGAGTCCGGAGGTTCTGTCTTTCTTTCTTTTTTTTTTTTTTTCCCCCCCCTCTCTCTCTTTCTTCCTTCCTTTCTTTTTTCGTCAGTTTGTTTGGCCGCCCCTCCCCCCCCCCCAAGCGCTCGGCCTACGCACCCCTGGTACCCCCGCGGGGAGGGAGGGGAGTCGGTGGGGCGCGCGCCCTCGGCCGACAAAAGC
>NW_024643624.1:0-284 GCF_008729295.1 Plectropomus leopardus
AAACCTACTTTGCATGTAGTATATTGAAAATAATTCAGTTTTTTTTTTCATCTAAAGGCATAGCGGTATCATGACCAAAACCCTGACATTTAAAGGGTTAAAATTCTGAAAATTAATGAATATTTGGTATCTATGATTAGGACTGATGCTGATTAAAAAAATGAACTCAACGAAAAGTAGAAAATCACATTAATGTATGATAATTCATATAGCCTGATGGTGAAAACCGTGTTTTGCGTGCAGAGCGATACGAGTGTGTGTGATAATAAAGCGGGCCCTAAAGG
>NW_024643625.1:0-393 GCF_008729295.1 Plectropomus leopardus
GAGAGGAGTGTTAAAAGCGACGTGTGTGAATGGGTCGTTCAAATACCTGCTCCAACCAGGAGGGAGAGCTCTGAATATGGATATAAACACTCTTGGCAAAATCTGAAAAATTTCACCAGAGGCCATAACACATGATTTTATGATAATTTAGAGCATGACCAAGTGGGGACCTAAAAAATGTCCTCTGTTTGTTTTGCCGTTCCCTGTTGGTGACTGTGTAACGATGAGTATGTCCACTGTTATAAATATGCGCGAGTGCACACACACACACACACACACACACAGCACACAACTGTTATACAATCACACACGTACAGCAGTTACAAATGTTGATGTTATCCATGTCAAGGTTATTTTGGGTAAGTATTTATGCAATCTGTTTTTTTGTTTGTT
>NW_024643626.1:0-305 GCF_008729295.1 Plectropomus leopardus
TTCTGCCAGAGTAGTGTGAGGAGGGTAGAAACGTCGTCTTCAGTTCAGTTTACTGCTATTTTAGCTATATTATCTAATCAGTGGAACTAATGAGTTCGGTAAAGTTGGAAATATATTCACAGATTCGGACTTTCGGCATCAATAACTCATTAGTGATACGTTGTCAAAACATAAACGAGGCCTCTTTCCCATCGTTGTAAGGTAGACAATGTGCTACAAGCCCAGTTTTATCAAAAGTAGCTGTCTTTCAAGCTGCAGAAATAACATTGGTGTCAATGAGCAGCCGGCTGTGAGACGAGTGGATA
>NW_024643627.1:0-2823 GCF_008729295.1 Plectropomus leopardus
AGAATTATTACCCAAAATGTGGTTAAGTTGATCCAAGTAGTGCTTCCCGGGAAAGATTGGCCTGTTGGACAACATCTCAGCGAGGATGCAACCCACCGACCAAATGTCTATGGACTTGGTGTAGCCCTGAAAGTGAGGAGCACGAAGACACGGTCATGACAATTTTTCAACTATGTCATACATAACATGATTGCAAACTGTGTTAAGTTAAATTTAACTGGGTCCAGTTAGATATTAAGGCCTTAATCATGGCAGTGTTAGAGCTAATTCTTCTAATTCTTTAAATCATTTAGATCATCTGCAGAATTTAGAATGCAAAGTTTATTAATAAGATTGAAATTAAACATTTAAGGGAACTTTAATGTAACTGATGAAATCAAATTCAGTGTTGCCAACGAAAGGTCGAAAAAAATATACTGCACCAGCATAGTTTAAGTTCTTTCCCAGCATCTTTAATTTGAATATAAATGCAGGGACTAGGATTTCAAACAAAAGTTTAAACCAAAAGTATTCTGGCCATATATTGAATTCCAAACAGCTGAAATACCAGAGGCACAGGCACAGCACGACATATCTGCTGCAGCAGAGGCAGAACGTGTCCATTACGATCAACTGAAACTGCAAAGCTGACTGAAGCCTGCACTTTACAACTCTATTTTCTATTTTCCCATCTATTTTTTCTCTTCCTGCAGCTACAAGCCCCTCCCACAGGTAAAACCTACACAAAGCTGTGCAAATACGACTACAATGTGCTAAAATGATCAAAATAAATACCTCATTGCATCAGAGGTAACGCCACACAGCAGAGCAACCTTTTTATATTTCACATTATATTAATATAATTGGTGCATCCTGTGGTTAAAATCCTAATTTATATCATAATTTCTAACTTCACAAAATGCACACAGTGAATCTGGCACCCTATGCTACAAAGACGGAGTCTGTGTAGCAGGTGAAAAATCCTGTTCGCCCGGCAGCGCCTGTGACGCACACATTTCAGGTGTAACTTGGCAAAACAAGGAAAAAAATCCTCAAAATATTCACCCATCTGTTTTATTATTCACATATCAACATGTCTACAGCAGGTGAGGACACTCACCTTGGAGTTGAGCATAATCTCGGGTGCTCGGTACCAACGAGTGGCGACGTACTCTGTTAGGAAACCGGTGTGATCGTGGTCAGGATCAGCCACACGAGCCAAACCAAAATCACAGATCTGCAGAGAGACGAGTGACAAGTTGGTTAGTGACTGCAACGATAGAGGATACAAGATCTAAATAAGCTGGTAGTTATTTCATTCACAACTTAAAAACCCTTTCCAGGTTAGTTATGCTATTCAGAGCCTTTACAGAAAGATGACTGTTTGTACTTGTCAGTTTATTATTTTTTAAAAATATTTCTTTATTATTTTACTTTGTGCTGTTATCCTACCACTAACCTCTTATCTACAGATTAGAGGATTTTAATCAGTACCTATTTATTTATTATTATTATTATTCTTATTCTAAATAAACTGGTAGTTATTTCATTCCTGCTACTGCTACTACTACTACTACTACTACTACTACTACTACTACTACTACTACTACTACTACTTGTGGTGTTTTTAATGAGTGCGCTTATTTAGTGCTTTACTTAATTACAAAGTATTACTTTTTATTCATATGCTTGTCTGTGTGTGTCAGTGTGTGTCAATTTGTTTGTATGAAAAACACCGCACAAATAAAGTCTGATTGACTAAAATGTAACCTAAAACGATAACAGGCTGAATGCTGAAATGTTTGGCATTAACCCACTGACCAATATTAAATTTGGATTATATGTAACAGAAAATAAGCCTTTGTATCACCCCAATGTATTCTCTCTTTAAGACACTCAAAAAGTTCTCAAAAGCATGCACATTGAGACGCGACAAACAAAAAGCTCTACCTTGAGATCACAGGTGGTGTTGAGCAGAAGGTTGGAGGGCTTCAGGTCGCGGTGCAGCACGTTGGCAGAGTGGATGTACTTGAGCCCTCGTAGGATCTGGTAGAGGAAGTAGCAGATGTGGTCGTTGCTCAGGTGTTGAGTCTTCAGGAGCTTGTACAGGTCTGTCTCCATGAGATCCTGCACAATATATCTGCACGGTGCCAGGTCAAAGAATCGCTACTTTTATACGGTGGAAACACACTCCTTGTAAAAGCATAAAAATGGAAAAAAATACATAACATTGTACAGTGTGAATGAGTCAGATTTTTATTCCCATCTGGGCCGCATAAGTACGTCAAACAAAAGGTGTCCCACAGGTCTGAGCAATCAACCCAATAGTGACCTAAACTGAAATTATGACTTCGTTACAGGCCTAATTTCAATCACAGCAATATGTTTCATATATTTATTCCTTCACGCATGCTGCCATTTAACATAGTCCTAATACATGACCATCTGTTTTGCTTTCTGGTTATTTTTTACTTCTTCTCTGCACTTTTGTATCCAAACTACATTTAGGTTTTACTGCCACACTCACACTTTGTTAGTATTGCAAAAAAATAAAAAACCTTGCATATTTAAACTCAGACAACTGCCCTTATTTTGTTGTCCCTGCAGGCTGGCAAGGCCATGAAAAGACAATCAAACTGTAGAAGTATTTGGTCGAACTCTCAAATCTGAGGTTTCATGGTCATTGAAGGTTGGCTCGGCAGTTTGTGTGTTTTTTTTGTACCACTGAGCAAAAAATCCTATTTCTTCTGCACCTTTATTTTGATCTGTTTTCAAGACCAGTACAGCTGCAACACATTTAGTTTGTAGTGTACACAACATGCACCTACCAACTACGTCAGGGCA
>NW_024643628.1:0-238 GCF_008729295.1 Plectropomus leopardus
CAAAATCTTCTTTGTCATGATCAAGATAAGTCAGACTAACTCAGTTTTCCTGAAGCTGCAAACACTTAGAAATGACAACTGGAATTACCTTGTTCTTTCTAAGCTGCAACAACTTCGCAAAATAAAGTAAATACAGTTCAATTTTGAGTAAACGATACAATTAGATATAAGGTAAACATAAAAAAAGATTTATAATAATATTTTATTTCCTTTTTCAAGGCAATCGGTTTCCAAGATT
>NW_024643629.1:0-241 GCF_008729295.1 Plectropomus leopardus
AGGGTTAGGGTTAGGGTTTTTTCTTTGTTGTTGTTGTTGTTGTTTGTTTGTTTGTTTTGTCAGTGCGCAATATTATGCTTTTGCATTTGAAATTTTGAGACGTGCACCAAACTTGAAACTGTATTAACTTTGGTAAGTTTTGGAACTGCGTTGACTTGCTCAGAATGCTGGAAAAAAAAAAAAAAAAAAAAAACCACTTACCTTGTGTTTCTTACAGATCAGTTTATGGGAGACTCTTTGT
>NW_024643630.1:0-466 GCF_008729295.1 Plectropomus leopardus
TGTGCCTGTGTGTGTGTGTGTGTGCCTGTGTGTGTGTGTGTGTGTGTTTCTTTATTCTCCACAGACGTCCAGCAGCTGTTGGTGGTTAAAGAGGAGCTTCCTCCTGAGCAGCAGGACTGGAGCTCCAGTGTGGACCAGGAGGACCCAGAGCCTCCACACATTAAAGAGGAGCAGGAGGAGCTGTGGAGCCGTCAGGACGGAGAGCAGCTTGAAGGGCTGGAGGAGGCTGATATCAAGTTCACACTCACTTCTGTCCCTGTGAAGACTGAAGAAGACGATGAAGACAAAGCTCAGTCCTCACAGCTTCATCAAAGACAAACTGAACAGATGGAAACAGAAGCTGATGGAGAGGACTGTGGAGGACCAGAACCAGACAGGAACTCTGATACACACTTAAAACCTCACACTCATGACAAAATGTCTCGCTCTGAAACGGAGACGGATGCCAATATTATTTGGCAGGGGA
>NW_024643632.1:0-446 GCF_008729295.1 Plectropomus leopardus
ACGGGTAGAGACAGACAGAGACAGAGAGACGGGTAGAGACAGACAGACAGAGAGACGGGTAGAGACAGACAGAGACAGACAGAGAGACAGAGACAGAGACAGGTTCGGTTTGTTGGCGTGTCCCGTCACTGTCCTCGATTCTCTGCACCAAACTGAAAAAATAATTTCACTATTGTTATGTTTAATTTTTTGGTTTCGGTATTAAAACTTAAACAAAAAGACTTAAGTGACGTATTTGAATAAATAAACTTTCTTCTATTCTGAATAAATGTAAACAGAAAACTCCTGTAACGAACGAATGAACTTTACTGAATTAAAGTGGTCGGTGTGGATCAAGAGTCTGCAAACTCTGAAAGATTACGTCATCAGATTTCTGAATGAAGATCTGACTCTCACCTGAGCTCCTCACCTGATCCTCACCTGATCCTCACCTGATCCTCACCTGA
>NW_024643633.1:0-551 GCF_008729295.1 Plectropomus leopardus
TATTTTGAGAAAAAAGTAGTAATTTTATGTCAAACGCATAATATTATGAGTTGCTGCCTGTGCTCTCAGCTGTTTATAGTTTACTGGCAATACGTTTATTTCTGTAATATAATATCCTCTGTCTCGTAAATTATAGCTGTATTCTTGAAAAAAGACAACTTTTTTCTTTTAATATTACGACTTTATTCAGATAAAATAACTTTTTCCTTGTAAAATTATGACTTTATTATCGTAATATTTTCATAAAATTCAGACTTTTTTTTCTCGTAAAGCTAGAACTTTATTCTCATAATATTACTTTTTTTTCTCATTATAATACAACTTTATTCTCGAAGACTCAAAAAAAAGAAATTTCTCCTAAATGTGGCCCTAAAACCTTGCCGTAGTATCGCACCTCAAGTGGATGATAAAATCTAACAGTGGGATGGTGTTAAAAAAAACGTTCGTCGGAGGCACGGCTCATCCTGATTGGCCGATGCTGTTGCACGGTAACCAAAGAAGAAGTGCGCCCTCCTTAGACTGAGGCGTGTCTGCAGCAGCTCATCAGAAAC
>NW_024643634.1:0-275 GCF_008729295.1 Plectropomus leopardus
TTTCTCCTTACCCCTTTCTCACTTTCTTCTCTTTCTCCCCCCCCCCCCCCCCCAATTTCATCCTTCCTCCCCCAACCCATCCATTCTTTAGCTCTCACTCTATATCTGTCCCTCCTGACCACACAAGTCGCCATCAAAAGTCGGATGAAAAGTGACAAAAAGTATAACATTAACCTAAAAGGCAAATATATTACAAATATGACAGTATGACACATTCAAAGTAAAAATCAGCAATATTCTATCCCCAAAAATATTACAAGCAGCTGCTTAAGACC
>NW_024643635.1:0-259 GCF_008729295.1 Plectropomus leopardus
TGGTTGTTGAACCCTGAAGCTATAATATCTTATCAATAGGGGCTCACCATAGGGGTTGGTAGGGGTTTCAACATCTGGAAAAGTGAAGTGCTACCTTAGTAGCTGCGCTCTTTTGTGTTCTTTTGGCTATTGAACCCTGAAGCTAAAATAAAAAGTAAAATAATGCTTCCTTACATTATTACAGAAATCGTTCCCCCTAAAGTAAATAGTGCAATAGCAAGAATAAAGTGCTAGCACAATTAAAGTACCAAAAGATTGA
>NW_024643636.1:0-205 GCF_008729295.1 Plectropomus leopardus
AGACAGAAGGATCAATCAGCTGGAATATTGATGTTTTTCATCTTTACTTCATGTATTTTTTTATAATAATTACTACAGACCGATACTGATTTTATGGGGGGAAAATTCACTGCTTACCGATATGGCGACCGATAAAGTGAATTTTTTTAACGGAAATAAAAAATAGATAATTTCTGTGTGGACTGTGCAATGATTTTATGACTAC
>NW_024643637.1:0-202 GCF_008729295.1 Plectropomus leopardus
CAATGAGATCCTCTGAAAACCCACACACACACACACACACACACACACACACACACACACACAGAGACACACAGACACACACACACACACACAGACAGACACACACACAGACAGTCACACACACACACACACAGACAGACACACACACACACAGGCAGACACACACAGACACACACAGACAGACACACACAGACACACACAG
>NW_024643638.1:0-5043 GCF_008729295.1 Plectropomus leopardus
CGCTACTGCTACATACCAGTAGGGCAGCAAAAAGGAATAAATAAAATGGATTATAATAATTATTAAATGTGTTGGCAATGAATAAATTATCGAATTTGTTGTATCGCCAAATTATTACGTCAGTCACTGTGTCGCAGGTCTGTTAGATGTGCGTGATTAATATCGTGTGATTTCATATTATTATGACAGCTCAGGGATGTTCAAACGATTGCCTGTTTATTCACTTTTTGCACTGTTGTCAATGATAATCTGTTTTTAAGCAAAGTAATGGGAGAAAAAATGCTTGTTTTATTATTATTTCTATTTTTCTTTTGATCCAATTCATCAATTAATTGAAAAAATAATCGACAGATTAATCGATTATCAAAATAATCGTTAGTTGCAGCCCTACATACCAGTAAATACTGTGTGTATATACTTCAGCACAATAACAATGTCCCACACAGCAGCTTTGTGCTTCTCCTACCGATACGTTTTGCTCTAACACTGACTTTTATCATCTGCAGAACCTACTATGGGCACAAACGGACCTGCAGAACTATTCTGGGAACAGACTGAGCACTGTACTCTGGATACAGAGAGCAGCAGAGTGTATTCTGGGTACCAACAGAGCACCAAAGCGTATTCTGGGTACAGACAGAGCAGCAGAGTGTACTCTGGGTACTGAAGGAACAGCAGAGTGTACTCTGGGAACAGACGGAGCAACAGAGCATACTCTGGGTACAGAGAGAGCAACAGAGCATACTCTGGGTACAGACAGAGCAGCAGAACTATTCTGGGAACAGACTGAGCAGCAGAGCATATTCTGGGTACAGACAGAGCAGCAGAGTGTACTCTGGGTACTGAAGGAGCAGCAGAATGTACTCTGGGAACAGATGGAGCAACAGAGCATACACTGGGAGCAGAGAGAGCAAGAGAGCATACTCTGGGTACACACAGAGCAGCAGAACTATTCTGGGAACAGACTGAGCAGCAGAGCATATTCTGGGTACAGACAGAGCAGCAGAGCGTATTCTGGGTACAGACAGAGCAGCAGAGCGTACTCTGGGTACTGATGGAGCAGCAGAGCGTACTCTGGGAACAGATGGAGCAACAGAGCATACTCTGGGTACAGACAGAGCAGCAGAGCGTATTCTGGGTACAGACAGAGCAGCAGAGCATATTCTGGGTACAGACAGAGCAGCAGAACCTACTCTGGAGCACCAGAGTGTATTTATTTCACTCCTTTATACCTTCCTGAAGTTTCACCGCTGTAGGCTACACAGTATGTGACGGTACAAGTGTGAAAACCCACAAATGTTCAGAGCAGTGATGTTGTCTCAGTCTATACTCTTTCCTTCTTTAAACAGAGAAACTGTACTGTAATACTGTAATATTGTGATACTGTGATATCGTAATACTGTAATACTTTGATACTGTAATACTGTGATAAAGTCGAAGCCAGATCAATGCTCTGCTTCAATACTCTCACATGGAGCTCCTCCTGCACTGCCTTCACAGACCCACAAAGAACTCCAAATTTAGAGAGGGGACATAATGATACAAAGGGACATACAATGATAGAGGGAACACATTTAAATAAACACACTGTCATGTTTTGAGGAAACACACAAAGCTGGTATTTTTTCTGGTGTTTAGGTTGACACCACTGTGCAATGAATCCCCCCCCCCCCACACACACACACACACACACTCTTTAACTCTTCATCATCACATCTGTCTCCTGAAGCGTCCTCTCTGTCTGCTCACTTGTCTCCAGATCATCAGCCTAAGCACCTGATAAAACCTCAAACCAGCCACAGACAGACTGAAGACATCCAACTGTCCCTCTGTCCCTCAGAGCAGACCTGATGTCCCCCTTAGGGCCACGCCCCTCAGGCTGGACACCACCATCTCAGACGATTGATTTATTATTGATTAACAATCAGAGTGTGTGCCAAACCTTAATGCCAGCAGCCAATCACAGCTCTCCGTTCTGTGATGACGGCGGGGCTCCAGTCAGCAGAGACTCAGTCCTCAGGTCAGACAGACACCGTTCTTTCAATACATAACACGTCCCTGATATGTCCTTTCTGTCCTCAGATCACACAGAGACCATCCGTCCAAAAAACACAACATCCCATTTGTCTGACGATCAGACATCCCATTATAATAATAATAATAATAAAAATAATGATGAAAATAATGATAATAATGAGATCAGTTGTCCTGGTTCAGGTGCTGCATCCTCATCCTGCCGCTCTCTGAAGGTACTGAGAGAGGAGACCGGAGCTCTGTCTGATCACCTGAACACCGGGGGGAGGGGGTGAGACAGACGGCGGTGTGGATAACGAGGACGCTGCCTAGCGGCTATGAGCTGGAAGTGATTTATCACCAGGCAGGTAACAAACAACACACACAGACAAAAGTATGTGGACAGCTGAATTGTAAACCATATGTTGTTTACATTGAGTTAGTCCCCAAAGGTGTCCATATATTTTTGTATTTTGCCATATAGTAAATCTATGTCATGTGACTTCTGTGAATTAACAGGTGACCGCTGAGATCACCAGAAGTCATCAGAGGGGTGATAATGGTTGTTATTGTTCTGTTTATATTCACTCATCTGTCGAAAATGCAACCTGAAACACAACCATCCAAACCAACAACCCAATCCCTAACCCAGGCATGTCAAACTGGTCCACAGGGGGGCTGGTGTGGCTGCAGGTTTTTGTGCCAACCAACCAAGAGCACACAGTTTGACCAATCAACTGTCTGAAGACGGAGATCAGTTGATTAAATGAGTCAAGTCTGGTGTGCTGCTACTTGGTTGGAAACAAAACCTGCAGCCACACCGGCCCCCCTGTGGACCGGTTTGACATGCCTGCCCTAACCCATTTCAAAATAGACTTTATACACTTTGTTTCAAGTTTCAATTTTAGTAATGAAATGTTTAACAAAGAACCTTGTGTTTTTAAAATAATAATAATAACAACAATTAGAATAATATTTATGCTCCCATATTTTTTCTCCTTGTTGTGGCATCAACACGGATCGGCTGACAATTGAATTAAGGTCCCACTTAACTGCAACCCCCCCCCCCGACACAAAGCCACCATCTGTACCCAACCCCCACACGTTACTGCTCGCAACAAATGTTCAACCACCCAACACACAAACACACACACACACACACACACACTGAATAAGGAGCTGTTACTGCACGTGCTGAGCCGGCGACTCGACTCACTGTGAGACACAGAGTGAGAGTGGACAAATCAAAACTTCCTGTTGGCGAATTAAAGACCTGTTTAAATCAAAGATTAAAGAGAATATGATCATGTGATGGGTCAGAGGTCACATGAGGCGATGTGATCCTTGGAGGGGTCAGAGGTCACAGAAGGCAGAGTAAAAATATGTCCAGCCTCTGGACGCTGAGTCCTGGCAGCAGAAACACATAATTTCTCTGGTATGTGGACGGACAATCTAAGAACGGAGACAAATCCCTTAAAGACGGAGCTGACGGGGGGGCGGGGGCAGAGTTTCCATGGGCGACCTGCTGGCAGGCTGCTGTGTCATTACTCTCACCACATCCAGCCTGTTCCTCATGTGGTCGACCATCAGAGGACAGAGAGAGAGTCGCTCTGTAATTCACCCCCACAAGGAGGGGGGGCGAGGGGGGCCCAGAGAGAGCTTCAGGAAATTTGACTCTCCGACTGAAACACCAGGAAAATGTTTCTGAGCTCCAAAAACAAATAGTGAGACACTGATGACTCCTCCAACACCTAGGGGAGAGACATGATCTGACCAACTGAAACAATCCCAACATACAGAAACATTCACAAACATCCAGAATTATTCCAAAAATCAGAAACATTCCAAACATACCCAGGAGAGAGACACAACCTGACACACTGAAACATCCCCAACATACAGAAACATTCCCAATGAAATATATCATTCCCAATATCCAGAAAAATTCCAAAAGTACAGAAACATTCCCAATGAATGGAATCATGCACAACATACAGACACATTCCAAACGTAAAAGAAAAAAATTGTATGTTGGGAAGGCCTTCCCAGTACACAGAATCCTTTCTAACATACAGAAACATTCTCAGTTTACAGTCCTGCTTCTACATTTGGAAATCTTCTCATGAAACATCTGAACAAAATTCTTCAGCTGGCGGAAACCTCCTCAATGTACGGACAAATTCCCACTCTACAGAAACATTCACACTGTATGGGCACATTCCCAACATACAGAACAGTCCCACTATATGGACACATTTCCACTGTACGGACACAATCCCACTGTACAGACACATTCCCAATGAACAGAAACCTCAACGTACAGAAACATTTCCTCTGTGCAGAAACATTCCCTTTGTACGGACACATTCCCACTGAACAGAAACATTCCCACTGTACAGACACATTACCATTGTACAGACACATTCCCACTGTAGGGACACATTCCCTCTGTATGGAAACATCCCCACTGTACGGACACATTCCCACTGTACGAACACATTCCCACTGTACGGACACATTCCCACTGTACGAACACATTCCCACTGTATGGAAACATTCCCACTGTACCGACACATTCCAACTGTACCGACACATTCCCACTGTACAGAAACATTCCCAGTAAACAGAAAAATTCCCTCTGTACAGAAACATTACCACTGTACAGAAACATTCCCAGTAAACAGAAAAATTCCCTCTGTACAGAAACATTACCTTTGTACAGAAACATTTCCTCTGCATAGAAAAATTCCCTCTGTACAGAAACGTTCCCTCTGTACAGAAACATTCACACTGTACAGAGGAGAGAAGGAGGTGCAGAGGAGAGGAGAAGGTGAGAGGGAGGTGAGGAGGAGGCAAGGAGGAGAGAAGGAGGTGCAGAGGAGACACTGTGAGCTGAGCAGCCTCACACTTTAAATTCACCCAAACTAAAAACTGTGAAATGTTCCTTTAAAGGTCAAACTGTCCTGAAGCAACAACACACAATACACATGCTCTGTGTGTGTGTGTGTGTGTGTGTGTGTGTGTGTGTGT
>NW_024643639.1:0-380 GCF_008729295.1 Plectropomus leopardus
TGATGATGATGATGATGATGATGATGGTGATGATGATGATGATGATGATGATGGTGATGATGATGATAGTGATGATGATGATGATGATGATGATGATGGTGATGATGATGATGATGGTGATGATGATGATGATGTGGTGTGTGTGCGGACCCTCCGCTTTCTGTGTGTGTGTGGTTTTTGTCTCGAGCTGTGAGTGTTAAAAGTGAAGCTGACAGCGTTTATGAGTCCGATCAACACTTATTAACACCTGAACGTGTGTGTCCGCACACACATTCACACGTTCACACACATACACAGACACACACACACACACACACACACACAAACACACATACACACAAACACACACACAGACAGACACACACACACACACACACACA
>NW_024643640.1:0-409 GCF_008729295.1 Plectropomus leopardus
GTGAACTTTTTAAAAAAAGTTCAAAAGAAAGACTGAAAATCTTTAAGAAACATTTCAGAGAAATTTCTGTCAGACATGAAGAGCAGCAACATGAGCAGCTCACCTGCAGCTCACCTGCAGCTCACCTGTACCGCAACATTGTCAGTGTGTGTATGTGTCAGTGTGTGTTGTGTGTGTGTGTGTGTGAGAGTGTGTGTATGTGTCAGTGTGTGTTGTGTGTGTGTCATTGAGCAGCTGCGTTGTGTGTTTTTAACATTCCTGTGTGTCGACTTCTTCGTTGAGTTTTGGGCCCTGCAGGCTGCAGCCGACAAGACTGAACAGAGATCAGATCCTCCGGAGCTCCATCAGGCTGCGGCATGTTTGACCTGGATGAGTTCACCGCTCACACCTTCACCGCTCACACCTTCAC
>NW_024643642.1:0-245 GCF_008729295.1 Plectropomus leopardus
GTCATATTAAGGTTCATCCTCACTATGTTCCTTTGCCTAAACCTTACCACAATGACTTCACTGGCCTAAACCTGACCATAACCGTACATCACAGATGTAATGTCATTCTTTTGGCAATAATTGTCATGATATCATATAATGTCATGCTGTTTGTGTGTGCATGCATTTTTGTAGGCTATCATACAACCTGTTTTATGAGACGATGTTTAGTTTTTCATATAGCATATATATATATATATATATAC
>NW_024643643.1:0-398 GCF_008729295.1 Plectropomus leopardus
TGCAACATGAAAGATTTAGAAATTCAAGCACTGGTTTCTGTCAATAAACATTTAAAAAGTTGTAGAGGCCTATATATAACATTTGTCAGATATGCCACACTGAGCATCTCTTGTGGCCCCTTTCTCTGTATGTGTATTGATAGTAAGGACTTTTTGTGTGAATTCTGTAGTGTTTAAAATCAACTCATGAAACGTGCGTGTAGGTGTGTGTGTGTGTGTGTGTGTGTGTGTGTCCTCAGTGAAGTGTATCAGTCTCTGCAGTAGCTTCCAGCTGCAGCTGTCACTTCAGTTTCTGTTCAGTCTGACTGAGGGAGGTTTTTGTACGACAGTTTTTCACTGTGTGAACACATACTGACTGTTGATATAATGAAAACTCTGACAGTAATAAACTGCTGCAT
>NW_024643644.1:0-695 GCF_008729295.1 Plectropomus leopardus
GTTAAGAGAATGTCGCTCTGCCATATTCCGTTTGGCCATCGTACAAGGACACATGCCTTTTATTACATATTGTGTACTGTCATGTGATGTTAATTATGTAAATCTCACTCACAACGGTTCCCTTGAGGACAACACACAGGAGTCAAGGATGGTAGGAAACAGTGGCATGGAAAGAAACAGCCAGGAGCACTGTGGAGATGTAGCTACAGTAGAGGAGGTCTGTCACATCCGCTGTCTTTTTCTGACCCTGTCAGTTGTGTGAAGTGTTGGAGGGCATGATGACGTCACCTTTGACACTACAGTATGCGTGTGTGTGTGTCTGCTTACGTCCACAGGGACTGAAAGCCATGGACTCCAATGGACTGGCTGATCCATACGTCAAGCTCCATCTTCTCCCCGGGGCTAGCAAGGTCACTGCGCCAACCTCACCTCCATGGCAATTAACACAACATGCTACCACACTGGGCAGGTCTCAGGCACTGACACCAAAGTCCCACATCACACAGAAGCTTTAGACTATGGATGTGAGATTCGCTTATTTTGTTTTCAATAGGTGGACACTCATTAATTGGTAACTAACAGGTCAATTTTTAAGGAAAACAAGATGAAATACAAAATGTCCGTTCCTTTTGTCTGGAGCTCCATTGAGAGCTTTAGCGCCACAGTTCAAAACACTATCCATTTAGAGTTGGTGA
>NW_024643645.1:0-297 GCF_008729295.1 Plectropomus leopardus
GAAGAGATAGCTGAAATGCGAATGGACTTCTTAATGTAATGAAACAAACAAAAAAAAACAGGGTCTCAAAAATATTTATAGTGACACATACAGTAAGTGATCATGTAGACCAGTGAAGTAACTACTGTTGTGTGTGTGTGTGTGTGTGTGTGTCAGTGAAGTGTATCAGTCTCTGCAGTAGCTTCCAGCTGCAGCTGTCACTTCAGTTTCTGTTCAGTCTGACTGAGGGAGGTTTTTGTACGACGCTTTTTCACTGTGTGAACACATGCTGACTGTTGATATAATGTTCACTCTGAC
>NW_024643646.1:0-257 GCF_008729295.1 Plectropomus leopardus
GATACTGTCAGATACCTTCAGATACTTTTATATACTGTCAGATACCTTCAGATACTTTTATATACTGTCAGATACCTTCAGATACTTTTATATACTGTCAGATACCTCCAGATACTTTTATATACTGTCAGATACCTTCAGATACTTCCAGATACTGTCAGATACCTTCAGATACTTCCAGATACTGTCAGATACCTCCAGATACTTTTATATACTGTCAGATACCTTCAGATACTTCCAGATACTGTCAGATACCT
>NW_024643648.1:0-659 GCF_008729295.1 Plectropomus leopardus
GGGCGGGGCCGAGGTGACCTCATCATCCAGAGCTGGTGTTTCATTGGCTTCGGGAGGAGGAGGCGGGGCGACCTCCAGCAGCTTGGTGATGATGTCACACTCCGGAGGAGGCGGGTCGGCGAGGGGGATGGCGGACGGAGCTACAGGTTTCCCAAAACTGGAGCTAAGAGAGACGGCGGGAAATCAGCAGAGAAAAGTTCAGAAAAACGACCTGAATGTTTATCATATTTACAGAAAAAGCAGGACGTCAGTTCAGCTCGTTCTGCTGTTGACAGCATCACAGCGTTCACCAACATTTTGCCATACAAGCCATTTCCAGGACTTTCCAGGACATTTCCAGGACTTTGAGGTAAATTAATTCCCTGAAGCGACCATTGATCCTTCTTATCGGCTCTTTTTCTTCACTATAAAACAGCTTTTTAAATAAGTGTTATTTTTTTTAAAAATGATTAAATAGATTTTTTAAGTTAAAAAAAAGGTAACACTTGCACACTTTTAAATTTAATTCAAATTTTTTTTTGTTGTCTTAATGTGTGTGCCAGCGTAACCTTCAGGTAAGCTGTGATGTGCAGAGGACTACCTTTTTGTTTTCCTTTTAATTTTTTAAATCAATAAAAATTACCCTATTTATCAGTCAGATACTGTAAAAACAAGTATTT
>NW_024643649.1:0-5513 GCF_008729295.1 Plectropomus leopardus
CACACACACACACACACACACACACACACACACACACAGCTGACAGAACAAACACAGCCAGGACGCTTTTTGTGCTGCTGTTACATAAAAGGACAAGTCACCGGATGTCTAAAATATGAACACATTTTTCTAGCTTTTTGTTTATTATCACTTTTTCTTTTAGAAATCAACCTTCTTGCCTTTTTTGTTAGCTTTGTTTATTCCCAAAACATCCAGATTATTAAGAAAGCTTTTTTTGTCCAGTATGAGTCTTGAAAGTGTTTTATAATTAACCCTTTTGGAACATGAGCAAGTTGGCTTGATTTCTTTCAAAAACATGAGAAGAAGGCAACAGGAAACTTATAAAGAAATGGCCCAAAACTTAGCAAGTAAAGAGTAAAAAGTTACAACAAAGTTAGGTCTGCCTGAAAATGAAAAGAAGAAAAGATAAAAAAAAAAAAAAACTAAAAAAGAAAACTTAAACTATATACAAAGTACTAATAAAAGTACTTGAGTAGTAAAAAAAATACTTGAGATGGCTTTAGGGCATTGCTCAAGGAAATGTTTGCTTAGTTTACAACACTTAAAATATTATTTTTCTTTAAACCTTTGAAACCTGCATCGACATCAGTTTTATTGTGCTGCATTCAGACGCCTCTCACAAGCTTTTCGACCCTTTGAAACTGCAGAAAATTAGTTTTCTTTCAAAAAAAGACAGTGACCAACTTTGCAAGAAATATTAAACAGATTGCAAAGAAAAAAATCCAAAAATGGACAATAATTTTCTATTTAAAATTATGTTTCAGAAAAATTAAAAAATAACTGGAAATAATTATATATATATTATATATATATATATATATATATATATATATATAACATGTGTATATATATATTTATATTTGCTTTTATCCTTTTGTATTTACAGTAATTTTTTTGGAACATTTTAAAATTTTTGGGCCATGTATTGTTAAGTTACTCATTGCTTTCTCCCCGTGTTATTTGTAGAACGAAGTGAATACTTATCAAACCCTTAAGAACCTGGATTGACATCAGTTTTTGTGCTACTTTCAGTACGAGAATTTCACTCCAGTCTGTGTATTTGTACTCCAGTAGCATAAAAGCGGAGTAAATTCCCCCGCTGAACGTCTTACCTTCTCTTATGGCTGTGAAGGGCGTCCCTTCCTCCTCCTGCAGACGGATCACCTTCAGAGCCACCAGTTTCCCGTTCACCCTGGCAACAACACAGAGGACAAACAAACTACAGTAATCCCACTTTTTTTTCTGCAACATGAAAAAAAGAATCTATTAAAATCAGTGAAGCCGGGGAACAGTGAAGATTGTTAAGTCAATGAAATGTAATTTAGCAGCAGTGGAGTGAGACCCGGGTGTGAGGCCACAGGATTACAAGTGAATGAAGCTCACCAATCAAAGCTGCTGCTGTGAGGAGCAAAATAACATCATTACTGAGAAGATTAGAGTCTGCGCACTTTCATACATTTACAGTGTGTGAACTTTTCATTTTCTGGAATTTAATTAGGAAAACCTGAAAGGAATGCAGCAAACCAGAAAAAAAGTGGAACATAACTACTGAATAAAAACATCCATTGTAGGGTGATTAAAATAAAAAATTACACCGCATGTGTGGGATTTGCAGAGGAGAAAAATTATTTACATAAAACTACCCTGTGTAACTGTTATTGCCGTTCCATTTAATGGATCCATTCAGCGTCGCTCCTGTATAATTAAATGTAATATTCACTGCCTGCATGAGTGGCTCTCATGATAAAGAGTGACTGGAACAGATTCCACACTTCTTACTTGCTCTTTCCTTTGTAAACCGTAGCATATGAACCCTCGCCCAGTTTCTCCAGCTTCTCATAGGAATCTGCTTTCCCAAACTTGGGGCTTGTAGGCTAAGAAAACAGAAAAAAAGAGAGATGTTAAAAGGTAATAAAAGAGGATGAATTCAGCAACCCAGAAAAGAAACCTCTCGGAGGATTTCACACAGGCATTACAAGTCCGGGAGAGATATTCAAATGTGGAGGCTCCCCACTGCATCATCTGGGAGGTGTAATGTCAGTGAGGAGGAGGAGGAAGAGAGAATCTCACAAAGTCTTCATGTGAGAACTGAAGACTGCTTTTCATTTAATCGTCAAACTTCGAATCAAACCTTGCAACTTTAAGACACTTTTCATCGTCAGCAGTTCACAAAGAGAGAGGTAACAGCAGCGCGGAGGACAAGAGGCCCAGAGCTGATCAGACCCAACTGATGTGAAAAGAGGAAACTAGCGAAACTCTGGATGCTGCAGAGGGAGGTGACGGCATTGATGTAGTTTGCATCTTTGATGATTATGATTTACTTTGACATGTGTTTGTTTTTCTTAAAATAAACTCTGGCGTGTTTCCTAAATTTGTGTGGTTCCTTGAGTCAAAGCTCTAATCTGGTGTGGTCCAAACACCCAGACCAGGATCTCTTGATAAGGAGGCTCACTAGGCGGGTTTCTATCTATCCTCAAATTGCACAAACTGAAATTGCAAATATAAATTAAGCCGAATATAAATATGTCATTTTTGAAAAAAAAAAATCCATTTATAGCAAAAAAAAGTTTACGCTTGTATAAATGTTTTGAACATCCATCACCGTGCTTCTTGGAATATTAACACCAGAGAAGTCGCAGATCACTCAGTGGAAACGCAGTCATCTCACAACTGTGTTTTATCGACATTTTGAAAGTATCTCTTCAGTTTTGCACAAATCTGCAATGGAAACCAGGCTAATGCTAAAATGCAATGAAGCACAAGAAGAAAAGAGGCATAAAAATCATGGAACAATGATATCAATTACAAATTAAAATCTACATAACATAACTTGTTAATATGAAGCTATTGCAGAATAAGTACAGCAGCAAAATTGGAGAAAATTGTACTGAATGGCATACTGAAATATTCATATGAACTGAACAAGGGCAAATTTAAATGTTTAAGAAGACAGCAGAATTAAAGCAGAGGGCAAATGACAAAATATGTAATGCCTTACACTGGAATGTCGGGGTGTGAACCCTTCATAAATGTACATCAATTACCACCAATGCTCTGAAGACGCTGCAGCTACCGGTGGCTATTCGCACTGCTATTAGTGAATTTGACTTTTTTTTGCAATGAGGCTTGTTTGCATAGAAATGGTCACATTTTGCACCAAATGCATGCTTGCACAGGAGCAAGCAAATGCTTTTCGCTTGGTGGCTCAGTCGGTGGTGCACAGCATCCTTTGAAGGTGCTTTAAAAATTACATTTTATTTTTGTCTAATTTGTGCAGATTTAGCAGCTGCAAAAGCTGCACAGTCCCTCTGTGAATTCGCTCCTCAGTGGCTGGCACACTGTCAGCTAATACAGAAATGTTTTGGATCAAAATAGGATTGTTTTATCTCTTTGAAACCTCAGTAAATTGATTTGATTTTTTGGAAAACCATGGGGAAAATGCAATGACAAAATGACAAAAAATAAATTAGCCAAAGGTGACAAAGAAAATGACCTAAAAAATAGTTTTATAAAAAGGGTGACATTTTTTTTTTTTTTTTTGCTTTCTTCACTCATTTTCTTGCAACTTTCAATAATTTCTTGCTATTTCGTGGGCCATATGTCATTAAGTTGAGAGCACCATAACATCTACGCCGATAAAAACCTGTAATCTCCAGGCGCAGTGTCTGATCAGCTATTCCACAATCCAGAGGTTGTGTGTGAAATATTAGTTATGTGGATTGGGCAGATTACACAAAAAGACCATGAAAGGTATGATTTACACGTTTTCATAATCACAGCTGAAACAATTCATTAGTGTCTCGCAGTGATGCTGGCAGGCAATCAGTCAAGCCTCATATCACACTTATTAAATCTTACTTGCGTGCACATTCATTAGGCTTTTCACATTTGGAGCCAAATTAAAAAAAGGAACCACATATGTATAAAACCTGGAAATCTCATTTGCATGATTAAGAAAATGATGTTGTTTGTACACAGCCTTCAATTAAGCAAGAGGAAATACAGGCTGCAAAATGAGTTTCAGATGGAGAAAAGAAAAAGAGCTCAGCTGCCAAAACAAAACACCTGGGAAACACAGAGGAAACTCATGCTTTGACAGCATTAGAAAAGTCCTAGCTATGTCAAAGCCGAGCGAGTGCACGCTACTATTGAGATTTTTGGAGTCTGATGTTGAAACATATTTCGAAAACAATCTTTCTTTTACTGATATTAAGCAAATTTGCAAAACAAATTGCTAATTAATGTAGCGTTTTAAGAAATTTAAAAGAATATTGCTGCATGTGGCTCATCAAACGCAGAAAAAAATCCTTTTACTGCTACCATTACTCTAACTTTACTGACATTCATACTGCCAGAACCAGTAACATTACCATCTATACAGTGAAATGCAACATTAATTTATATTATTCATTATAATCATCATTAATGATAACTTGAATTTACACTTGTTACAGCTGCAATAGATGATATTTTTAGTTTGTTTGTTTGTTGTTTGTTTATTGATTGTCCAACAGATTTGTGTTTTATATACACAGTTGTTAAGTCTCATGTATTTGTTAAATCAAAAACTGAAAAATAAAGCTATACATAATAAATAAATCATCCATACTGAAAACCCTCTTTACTGATTTCCAACATTATCTCTGCTTATTTGTGGTTACATGTTAATCTTATTTAGCATCACATTGTACTTTAGTCAGTATTTGTTCGGGAAACTATTCTGCCCCTCTGACTGGTCGTACAAACACCTGGTTGAATCTTCTTTTGACTTACTTCAGTCTTTTTAATGTGAATCTTGATTTATTTTTAAAACAATTCCTCAGGAATAAAGAATGGCTACAAAAATTACCACCTCAACCCCCATCCTCTGTCGGAACTACAAGCTGTGTTTCCACGGTAACGCTGCCACAACTGTTGACTGGCTTCTCACCCGCTGTTTATCAACTGGAACAGAGGTGACTGCCCACCAAATACTGTATCATCAGCAGCGTGGCTGATGGCAGCCTCTCCCGGCCTCTTTCTCCTGCTTTGTTATTTTCCTTTTTTGGGGGAGATACATATTGTGACTATTTCCTGCTGAACAACAGCCAGCCACTGTGACTCTGCGCAGCTTTCAGGAGTCTTGTCACAGTGAGGTTTGGTATCACTGGTCCTGTATGGAGACTTATACTTAGAACTGTGCTCACTGTGCAGATCTGACAACCAGAGCAAGTAGTTATTTGTCAAAAGAGTGAACCAGCACACGGCTCTCAATTCAACCACCACATTGTTGCTTTTAGCTTAGTTTAGCTCTTTATATCGACCATGCCCACAATAGCATATGATATACTGTATATATCAGTCAGTCAGTCATTTTCTGTAACCGCTTGTCCTCGTAAGGGTCGGGGGGGGGCTGGAGCCAATCCCAGCTGTCATCGGGCGGAAGGCGGGGTACACCCTGGACAGTTCGCCAGACCATCGCAGGGCTGACACATATAGACAGACAACCATAC
>NW_024643650.1:0-252 GCF_008729295.1 Plectropomus leopardus
AGTTCAGTTAGGGTGTGTGTGCATGTGTGTGTGTGTGTGTGTGTGTGAGAGATAGTGTTTCTTTAAAGAAAGAAGTGGGCGTGGCATAAAGATGGTAAGGGGCACTACCGGCTGATTGGTCAATTTGGGGGTAAATACAGCACTCTGATTGGCTATTTTGTGTCACAATAGGAGCTGAGATTGGCTGACAGATGGACAATAGCCATGTCATTGGTCAGTTCAGAGAACAAAAGACTGCTTGGGCATTGAGGC
>NW_024643651.1:0-256 GCF_008729295.1 Plectropomus leopardus
GCTCCACCGTAACAACAACACATTCCTGCCTGCTATGTGTCCGTGTGAGTCTGCATGTGTGTGTGTGTGTGTGTGTGTGTTTAAGGTTTTAAGATATGCAAGTGAAGTTAACGGATGTGTCTGCGTTAGCGTGTCACAGGGAAAGAGAAGGACAGGGTCTGCTTCTGTGAGGTGCGGGTGCGTGGTTTTAGAGATATGAAAGTGATGCGAAAATACACGTGTGTGTGTGCGTGTGTGCGTGTGTGTGTGTGTGGTG
>NW_024643652.1:0-235 GCF_008729295.1 Plectropomus leopardus
TTTTTTTTTGCTTTAACAAATCACAAACATGGTTTGTCCCAGAGGGGAGCGAGCTCGCCACAGTGTGAACACTTCCCGGGAAAAAACCTAAACTGGCTCATTTTTCTTTTTCTGGGAATCGGAGGATTTTCCCCAGAAACATTCAGCAGAAACAGACAAACAGGTGACGGACACAAATATCTTTGGTCTATTTGGTATAATTATAAATATAGTTTTCTGGACATTTTTCAGGTTT
>NW_024643653.1:0-377 GCF_008729295.1 Plectropomus leopardus
GCTCTTTATTCATTGAGTCATAGTGCGTAGGGGAATGTAGATAGTGGGAGTGCAGGTCCTGTGTGTTGTTTGTTTGGTCAGTGCGCAATATTATGCTTTTGCATTTGAAATTTTGAGACGTGCACCAAACTTGAAACTGTATTAACTTTGGTAAGTTTTGGAACTGCGTTTGGATTTGAAATTTTGTGACTTTTCACCTCTGTGTACTTGCCCCCCCCAGATGGGCCACGGGCCACTCTCCGGATAGCCCGGGAGCTCCACTACCTGGCGCCCATCTCGCTCCTGTGTACCCACTCTTGAGCATCGTTTCATGCCGGTGGAACTCCGCACGGGCCTAGTTTCGTGCCCCTGGTACACCGCAGAGAGTTAGTCAGAGC
>NW_024643655.1:0-220 GCF_008729295.1 Plectropomus leopardus
GACAGCACCGCTGTAGTTATACCACCGATTAGCTGCTGTTGCTAATAGGCTAAGCTAATATGAGAGGAATGCTCGTGCACGAGCGCTGTTCGCCTCGAGCTCTCGACTCGGGTAACTTGTGTGAGCGGGAAAAAAAGTTTTCTCTGCTTCATGCGCCAATGAGCAGCTCTCATGGGAATGAATGAGGCCCCGCCCCCACGGCTGTATCCAGATTAAATAA
>NW_024643656.1:0-517 GCF_008729295.1 Plectropomus leopardus
GTGTGGAGCTGTGAAACTCCTCTCAGGTAAAGGGCGTGCGTTACTGCACCATCAGGTAAAGTATACTTAGTGGCAATTCCACCGCCACACACACACACACACACACACACACACACGTTTATAAATCTTTCTCTCCAGCTCTTTATTTTCTTGCTTTATAAAAAAAAAAAACCCCAAAAAAAAAAAAAAATGTTTGTATATAGATGTATTGATAAGTTTGATAAGTTGATAAGATATTGATAAGTAGTCATTTGTTTTAGATAAGTTGTTATAAGTTGAAGACACTGATAACTTTAGAAACTTGATATTTATAAGATATGAGATATTGATTTGACTTTTAGTTTGTAGTCATGATGAGTTTAGATATTGATAAGTTTAAGATAATAAAAGTAATGAAAGCTAAGTTTTAAATGTTGATAAGTATTGATCAGTTTCAGTTGTAGTTAATTGATAAGTTTACAACCTAAACTTATCAATTAACTACAACTGAAACTGATCAATACTTATCAACATTTAA
>NW_024643657.1:0-371 GCF_008729295.1 Plectropomus leopardus
CTGCTGTGTATTACTGTGCCAGAGAGTCACAGTAACACAAACCATCAGTAGACCTGAACAAAAACCTCTCAGTGCCTGAACACTTGTTACATGAAACTGCCAGAGGAGGAGCCCTCAGACCACTAATGATTTCAACACCAGCTCACTGATACAGTATAGAGAGATACAGTTTTTAGATTTTAAAAATATTTCTTAGATACAGTAAATCTTAAAGCAGCCATTTTCCATCAATTTATATAAATGAAGCCTTAAAAAACTTTTTGGTTTGTTTCTTTTTAATCAGAATCATAACTGTTTAGTGACTAAGTTAATAGTTTTTAGTCAATGTCATGATGATGTTAACTAATCAAACTACAGAAACGATTCTCAAG
>NW_024643658.1:0-215 GCF_008729295.1 Plectropomus leopardus
ATATGTATATGTATTTTTTTTCATTGTTTTCTGGACATTTTTTAATATCTTATAATCCCCAGCTCATTTTCACATAATTTCCTTTCCACCTTCACTAGTTTCTTGCAGTTTGCGGGACATTTCTTGCTAAGTTGCTAATAATCTTTTCTTTTGGAAAGGAACAAAATCAATTTTCTCAGGTTTCAGAAGTTTAAATGCTTGTGAAAGGCGTCTGA
>NW_024643659.1:0-747 GCF_008729295.1 Plectropomus leopardus
GGGAGAGAGAGAGAGAGAGAGACAGAGAGAGAGAGAGAGAGAGAGAGTTTCCTGTTGGAGATACTTTTACGCACATTCAGCCTGGGGACAAATTATCTAAGGAGGTTGTTTTGTCAGTTGATTCGACTCGGATCTTTAGAAAATATTTTATTATGAAAGGACATTCCGCCGATTTATTGAACTGATTTGAATATCCAAACCGCTGCCGCAGAGCAGCCCCCTCCGTGCGTAATTTCTACTCCGCAGAGCTGTGCGTCTGCTGCTGAATGAAGCGGCTTATTGGCGGCATTAAAGGCTCTCTGTCCTATTTAGTTTAGTTCAATGGAGTTAAGCACACACATCCTGTACCATCACGGTCCGATCCGGATGCTGTACTGTGCCCCCCCACTCCACCCCCCGCGCCCTCCTCACCGTCCCCCCAAAACAGCCCATCCAGGCGGGGTTTAAACACCCGGCCGCCCTCCATCCCCCGCCACTGGGCTTCTCTTTCAGGGGCACTCGGGAGGAAATGATTAGGGCATTTCCCCGCCCTTGGACATCTGATGGCAATAATATTAGCATGCCATGTCCTTCATAGCAGTCAACACACAGAGCAGGGTTAACCCTTTCAGCTGGGAGGAGATGGACAGCAGAGAGAATCAATTTAACCTTTTGAAACTTGAGCATTTCTTTCAAAAACACGAGAAGAAGGGTGAGTTTAGAAGAAATAACCCAAAAAACGCAGTTACCTGAAAATGACCAAATATA